>NW_016885814.1:0-1048 GCF_001698545.2 Rhinopithecus bieti | reverse complement strand
ACAAATTGATATTAACGGTAACAAAAACAATGAATTTTGTACATCAGTAGCCAGCCAGTGGCCAGTAACTGAAGTAATTTACATATATTGCCTCATTTGATCCTTACAACAACCTTCAAAGTGGTTATTTTTATCACTAACTTATAACTTTCTGATTTTAATTAAATTAACTGACAAGAACCCTGGTAAATTATCAGAAAAATTGCTAAATATGTTGCTAAACCCGACTAGGACTTCCATTAATCTTTACTGAAAAGCAAATTCAGGATTGCAATGTTGCTTTAATAAGCATGAGCTAACCATAATACAGCTGAGCTGGAAAATGTGGATGACTCACTTTACAATCACCCCCCTTTGCCTGCCTGTAGCTAACACTATCAAGGACTTCCTTATGTTAGCATTTAAACTCATCCAAATAAATTAATTGATGGAAAGATATTGGAGATTATGTAATTACTTCCTCTGGCTCTGGTGGTGTTGCCATCTGACTTCCAGGCAGCAAGATGAGATCTAAATTAAATGCAAATAATTGTTCACAATTAGAAAATGAAATGCCTGGAGAACCCCATGATATTTTAAACAAGCTGATGTACTTGCCATCGATCAACAGTTGAGGCTTTCTAGCATGTACTTGGCTTGAGTCCCAATGATGACATTGTGCATAGCAACAAGATACCCTTCTACATCAGAGACAAGAATTCCCAAGGATTCATCCTCCAGTAAGAAGTGAACTTTTATGAAGTTGTATGCATAAAAGTATTCGTAGTTCAAATTTCTGAGGGTTACCGGGTAGCTGATTTCAGGTCATACAGGGGCTTGCAAAAGTACCTAAATAATTATTTAAGTTAGGCATCTTGGATAGATTAAATATATCTAACCTTCACTCAGCATAGTTAAGTGGGTGAGTTTTGTATTGCTTTGATTTAATTTCCAGCTCCCCACCCCCCAGAAAAGCCATTTTCTTTTCAAGATGTTTCTCAGGATCTTCAGGGATGTCATTGATATGAAGTGATCCATCCGTACCTATAATGATGACATCTAACCAAAA
>NW_016885813.1:0-289 GCF_001698545.2 Rhinopithecus bieti | reverse complement strand
TTCTCTTATCTCTTTGTCTTATGTCTTTATTTCTACAATCCCTCCTCTCTGCACACAGGGGAAAAAAACCCACCGACCCTGTGGGGTTGGTTCATACAATACCTATTTCACTGAAACCACCATTTAATCTCCAAATATTTTACAAGAATTTCAGAGACAACATTACTTATGTTTTCTTTTCTTTCTTTCTTTCTTTCTTTCTTTCTTTCTTTCTTTCTTTCTTTCTTCTTTTTTTTTTTTTTTTTTATCAGTTTTCACACATAGCCCATTGTTTAGTTAGGATTTAGAT
>NW_016885812.1:7578-9186 GCF_001698545.2 Rhinopithecus bieti | reverse complement strand
AACCAGAAGGAAGCTTTCCGTGAAACTGCTCTGTGTCACGTGAAATCCGCTCACACAGTTAAGATTCTCTTTTCATTGAGCAGTATCATACCACTGTTTTGTTTTGTCTGTGAAGGGATATTCAGGAGTGCTTTGAGCCTTATGGTGAGAAAGTAAACGTCCTTTCATGAAGTTTACACTGGAGAGAAGCTTTCTGAGGAGCTGGAGAGAAGCTCCTCTACACAGGACTCCACAGGCCTCTGGTCACCACTTACTATCCCTTCACAGAACCCTCAAAGACCGACTTTCAAACTGGGAATTGTAGAGTAAGCTTTAACCCTGTGAAAAAATGGACAGGTCAGAGAGCAGTTTCTTTGAATGCTTCGAGAGAAACACTGGAAAGAAGCTTTCTGAGGAGCTGCTTTGTGACATGTGCTTTCCACTCACAGAGATACACCATTCTTCTCCTAGAGAATTCCAGAATCCCTTTTGGAGAAAAGCTACAAAAGACATTCGGGAGTACAGGGACGATTATGGTTAAAAGGAAATATCCTTAGAGAAAACTGGGATGAAGATTTCTGTGAATCTGCTTTGTGTTAGAAGTATTTAATAATATTGCATAGTTAAACTTTTCCTATAGTAAGCAGTTTGGAAACTCCGTCATGCATGGATCCTTGAAGGGACATGGGGAGCACATTCCGGCCATCGGTGAAAGAGGAGATATCGTCAGATAACACTGGAGAGACGCATTCTGTAAAACTACTTTGCGATATATGCATTCCACTCAGGGAGTTATACCTGCTTTCTCACAAGGCAGCGTTTGAACACTGTTCCTGTGAAACCAAAAAAGTGATATTTCGGAGCGCATTGAGGACTATAACGAATAGTGAAATATACTCAAATAATATCGAGGAAGAAGCTTTCAAAGAATCTGCTCTCTGATATTTGCATTCATTGCACAGAGTTAATGTTTACTCTACGTTGCCCAGTTTCAAAATTCTGTCTTTGAAGAATCTGTGAAGGGATAGTTATTGATGCCCGGAGGCTTTGGTTAGGAAGAAAGTGTCTTCCGATGCAACTAGCAGAAAAGGTTCTGAGCAACTGCTTTGCGATGTATATTCGTCTCATACAGTTAAACCATTTTTTTTGACTGAGCAGCTGGAAATCACTGTTTTGTGGAATCTGAGGAAGGACAATCGGGAACGATCCTTAGATTATGGAGAAAGAAATATCCTCAGGAAAATCCGGTAGGAAGCTTTCTGTGAAACTGCTCTGTGTCATCTTAATTCCTCTCACTCAGTTAAGCCTCCCTTTTCATTGAGCCATTTTCTAGCCCTGTGTATGTTTAACGTGTGATGGGATATTCGGGAGCACTTTGAGGCTTACGGTGAAAAGGAAATATGATCAGACCGAAACTGGAGAGAAGCTTTCCAAGGAACTGCTTTGTGACATTTGCATTTCTGTCACAGTGTTATACCTCTCTTCTCATACAGCGTTGGGGAGACCCTTTTGGAGAAAGAGGTACCAAGTGATATTGGGGAGCATGTTGATGCCGATGGTGAAAAGCAAAATAGCCTCAGACAAAACTGGAAAGAAGCTTTCTAGGAAACTACTCCGTGACATCTGTAA
>NW_016885812.1:0-3040 GCF_001698545.2 Rhinopithecus bieti | reverse complement strand
TTTTCATTGAGCTGTATCATAACACTGTTTTTGTTTAGTCTGCAAAGGGATATTCTAGTAGGCTTTGAGACTTACGGTGAGAAAGGAAATGTCTTCAGATAGAAACTGGAGAAGCTTTCTGAGGTGCTGCTTTGTGACGTGTGCATTCCACTCAGAGAAATATACCTTTCTTCTCCTAGAGGATTCAGGAATCTCTTTTGGAGAAAAGCTACAAACAGATTAATGAGAGTATAGGTAAGGCTATGGTGAAAAGGAAATATCCTCAGACAAAACTGGAAAGAAGATTTCTGTGAAACTGCTTTGTGTTAGATATATTTATTCATCTCGTGTAGTTAATACTTTAATTATATTATGCAGTTTGGAAACTCCATCACGCAGAGATCCATGAATAAATGCTCTGGAGCACATACAGGCTGACGGTGAAAGAGGAGATATCTTCAGGTAAAACTGGATAGAAGTTTTCTGAGAAACTAGTTTGTGATGTATGCATTCCACTCAGGGAGTTATACTTCTTTTCTCACAAGTCAGTGTTTGAACACTGTTCCTGTGAAAAGAAAAGTGATATTTCGGAACGCTTTGAGGACTAAGGCGAATAGTGAAATATACTGAAATAAAATCGAGGAAGAAGCATTCCAAGAATCTGCTCTCTGATAGGTGCATTCATTTCTCAGAGTTAATGCTTACTCTATGTTGCCCAGTTTCGAAACTCTGTCTTTGAAGAATCTGTGAAGGGATATTTAGTGATGCCTGGAGGCTTGTGGTGTGCAAGGAATCGTATTCCGATGAAACCTGCAGAGAACCGTTCTGAACAACTGCTTTGCGATGTGTGTATTCGTCTCGTAGAGTTAAACCATTCTTTGGATTGAGTAGCTTGAAATCACTGTTTTGTGGAATCTGAGGAAGGACATCCTTAGAATATGGAGAAAGAAATATCCTCATGTAAAATCCAAAAGGAAGCTTTCTGTGAAACTGCTCTGTGTGGTCTTAATTCCTCTCACAAAGATAAGCCTCTCCTTTCATTAAGCAGTTTTCAAACCCTGTATATGTTTAGCATGTGACAGGATATTCGGGAGCACTTTGAGGCTAATGATGAAAACGAAGAATGTTCAGACCGAAACTGGAGAGAAGCTTTCCGAGGAACTGCTTTGTGACGTGTGCATTCCTGTCACAGTGTTATACCTCTCTTTTCATACAGCGTCAGGGAAACCCTTTTGGAGAAACAGGTACCAAGTGATAACTTCAGCATGTTGATGCCGATGATGAAAAGCGAAAGAGACTCAGAAAAAAACTGGAAAGAAGCTTTCTAGGAAACTACTCTGTGATATGTGTAATCATCTCATGTAGATAAAGCTTCCTTTACATTACGCAGCTTGGAAACTGTCCTGGACGGATCCATGAAGGGACCTTCGGGAGCACATTCTGCGCTATGGTGAAAAGGAAATATCTTCAGATAAATACTGGAAAGAAGCTTTCTCTGAATCTGCTTCTTGCTATGATTATTCATCTCATATAGATGAAGCTTTCTTTACATTATTCAGCTTGGAAACTCCCTCGTGGTTGGATCCGCGAATGGATATTTGGGATCACCTTCAGGCCTATGGTGAAAGAGGAAATATATTCAGATAAAACTGGAGAGAAGCTTTCTGAGAAACTGCTTGGTGATGTGTGCATTCCACTCAGGGAGTTATAATTTTCTCCTCATAAGGCACAGTTTAAACACTGTTTCTGTAAAATGAAAAGAGTGATATTCGGAGCCCATTGAAGACTATGGCAAAAGTGAAATGTCGTCCAATAAAAAACAGGAAAAAACACTCGAAGAAACTGCTCCCTGACATGTCCGTACTTTTCATAGGGTTAAAGCATACCTACATTTCCCAGTTTGAAAGTTGCCCTTTGAGGGTACTGTGAAGGGATAGTAAGTGGCCACCGGAGGCCTGTGTGAGGCAAGGGAATGTCTTCCATCGAAAATCCGAGAGAAGCTTACTGCGCAACTCTTTTGTGATGTTTGTATTCATCTCATAGAGTTAAATCATTCTTTCGATTGTGCAGTTTGAAATCGTTTCTGTGGAATCCGAGAGAGGACATTTGGAAACGCTGTTTAGAATATCCTGAAAAGAAATAACCTCATATAAAACCAGAAGGAATCTTTCTGTGAACCTGGTCTGTGTCACGTGAATTCAGCTCATACAGTTAAGCTTCTCTTTTCATTGAGCTGTATCATAACACTGTTTTGTTTAGTCTGCGAAGGGATATTCTGGAGGGCTTTGAGGCTTATGGTGAGAAAGCAAATGTCTTCAGATAGCAGCTGCAGAGAAGCTTTCTGAGGAGTGGCTTTGTGACGTGCGCATTCCACTCACAGAAATATGCCTTTCTTCTCCTAGCGATTACGGAATCCCTTTTGGAAAAAAAGCTACCAAGAAGTATTCGGGAGTTGACTATGGTGAAAAGGAAATATCCTCAGACAAAACTGGAAAGAAATTTCTGTGAAACTGCTTTGTGTTAGATATATTTATTCATCTCATATAGTTGTAACTTTAATTATATTACGCAGTTTGGAAACTCCGGCATGCACAGATTCCCAAAGGCACATTCGGGAGCACATTCAGGCCTATGGTGAAAGAGGAGTTATCTTCAGATAAAACTGGATAGAAGCTTTCTGAGAAACTACCTTGTGATGTATGCATTCCACTCAGGGAGTTATACCTCTTTTCTCACAATGCAGTGTTTCAACACTGTTCCTGTGAAACCAAAAAAGTGATATTTCGGAATGCATTGAGGGCTATGGTGAATAGTGAAATATACTGAAATAAAATCGAGGAAGAAGCGTTCCAAGAATCTGCTCTCTGATGTGTGCGTTCAGTTCACAGAGTTAATGCTTACTGTATGTAGCCCAGTTTCGAAACTCTCTTTGAAGTATCTGTGAAGGGGTATTTGGTGACACCCAGAGGCTTGTAGTGAGTGAGGAAACGCTTTTGATGAAACCTGCAGAGAACCGTTCTGAGCAACTGCTTTGTGATGTGTGTATTCGTCTCGTACAGTT
>NW_016885811.1:0-212 GCF_001698545.2 Rhinopithecus bieti | reverse complement strand
CCCAAATATCACTTTGCAGATTCCATGAAAAGAGTGTTAGCAAGCTGCTCCATGAAAATAAAGGTGTAACTCTGTGAGAAGAATTCACACATCACAAGGATCTTTCTCAGAAACTTCTTTCTAGTTTTATCTTAGGATATTTCCTTTGTCACCATAGGCTTCAATGCGATCCAAAATATCCCTTCTCAGATTCCCCAAACACAGTGCTCCCC
>NW_016885810.1:0-290 GCF_001698545.2 Rhinopithecus bieti | reverse complement strand
AAAGAAAAGAAAAGAAAAGAAAAGAAAAGAAAAGAAAAGAAAAGAAAAGAAAGAAAGAAAAGAAAGAAAGAAGAAAGAAAGAAAGAAAGAAAGAAAGAAAAGAAAGAAAGAAAGAAAGAAAGAAAGAAAGAAAGAAAGAAAGAAAGGAAGGAAGGAAGGAAGGAAGGAAGGAAAGAAAGAAAGAAGGAAAGAAAGAAGGAAAGAAAGAAGGAAAGAAAGAAGGAAAGAAAGAAGGAAAGAAAGAAAGGAAAGAAAGAAAGGAAAGAAAGAAAGGAAAGAAAGGAAAGAAA
>NW_016885809.1:0-290 GCF_001698545.2 Rhinopithecus bieti | reverse complement strand
AGGCTGAGGCAGGAGAATGGCGTGAACCCGGGAGGCGGAGCTCGCAGTGAGCCGAAATCCAGCCACTGCACTTCAGCCTGGGTGACAGGGCGAGACTGTGTCTCAAAAAAAAAAAAAAGAACCACTATTACATATAAAACATACACAACCAGAAAATAAAGAGTGACTGGCTTATTTTATAATGAAAAAACCTTTAGAATATTCCATACCAAGAAGTCATCTTCTGGTAAAGCTGAAATAAAGGCAGGTTCAATTGCTTGTAGAAAATCAAATCCTTGAGTCGCCCACCT
>NW_016885808.1:0-291 GCF_001698545.2 Rhinopithecus bieti | reverse complement strand
ACCACACCTGAGGGTTGAGGACCACACCTGAGGGTTGAGAACACCAGCTCTGGAATCAGACTGCCTGAGTTTGGTAACTGGCAGTGACCGGCTTCTCATCTGTTGGATCTGAGATGGCTTATCACACCTCTCCCTGTGTTTCCATTCCCTCACCTGTAAATGGGGTTAACAATAGTGCCCATCTCAGAGGGCTGTTGCAAAGACTGAGTTATTGTGCGTAAAACACATAATCAGTACCTGGCATTTGGTAAATGCCAATTAAGTTTTAACTATGTTATTTTATTTTATTTT
>NW_016885807.1:0-461 GCF_001698545.2 Rhinopithecus bieti | reverse complement strand
GAATTTTATCAAAAGGTTTTTTTTTGCATCTATTGAGATGATCATTTGGTTTCTGTGTGGTGATTCTCATTTTTTTATTTATTTCATTTTTTTTTTTGTTTTGTTTTGTTTTTTTTTGAGACGGAGTCTCGCTCTGTCGCCCGGGCTGGAGTGCAGTGGCCGGATCTCAGCTCACTGCAAGCTCCGCCTCCCGGGTTTACGCCATTCTCCTGCCTCAGCCTCCCAAGTAGCTGGGACTACAGGCGCCCGCCACCTCGCCCGGCTAGTTTTTTGTATTTTTTAGTAGAGACGGGGTTTCACCGTGTTAGCCAGGATGGTCTCGATCTCCTGACCTCGTGATCCGCCCGTCTCGGCCTCCCAAAGTGCTGGGATTACAGGCTTGAGCCACCGCGCCCGGCCGGTGATTCACATTTATTGATCTGCATATGCTGAACCTCGCATCCTTGGAATGAAGCGTACTT
>NW_016885806.1:0-289 GCF_001698545.2 Rhinopithecus bieti | reverse complement strand
AAAAGTTTATAGACTGTGTTCCTAGAAGCTTTAAGTGCCTAAAATTTTATGCAAAGATGATTGTCAATTGTCAGAATTATATATTCTGCATAAAATAGAGAATTAAATGGAATTCCACCAATTCCATCCAATGTGAAATGCTAGGCAGCTTATTGTAGTCAATAAATACTTTATTGTAGAAAGTTTAAATTGTAACAGTAGACTTCCACAATTCCAATTTTATAAAATATATGCATTTTAACTACTGGAAAATAAACATCAAAATAATAATAATGGTTATATCTAGTGA
>NW_016885805.1:0-459 GCF_001698545.2 Rhinopithecus bieti | reverse complement strand
TTCTTTTAAACTACACAGACAAAATTCAAAATAATACTCTAATTGTGGCGAGTATATCACTCATATCTTTATGAATTATAAAGACAAAGACAAAACTCTTTTTTTCTTTTGAGACAGAGTCTTGCTCTGTCACCCAGGCTGGAGCGCAGGGGTACGATTTCGGCTCACTGCAACCTCTGCCTCCCAGATTCAAGTGATTCTTGCGCCTCAACCTCTGAAGTAGCTGGGATTATAGGCATGCACCAACACACCCAGTTAATTTTCTGAATTGTTTTCAGTAGAGATGGTGTTTTGCTGTGTTGCCCAGGCTAGTCTCGAACTCCTGGTTTTAAGTGATCTGCCTGCCTTGGCCTCCCAAAGTGCTGAGATTACAGGCATGAGTCACCGTGCCTAGCCAAAACAAAACTATTAATAAGAAAATAACATTTATGTACCCAATAAACATATGAAAAAAAGCTC
>NW_016885804.1:0-210 GCF_001698545.2 Rhinopithecus bieti | reverse complement strand
TTCTCTTTCTTTCTCTCTCTTTCTCTCTTTCTTTCTTTCCTCCTTCCTTCCTTTCTTCTTTCTTTCTTTCTTTCTTTCTTTCTTTCTTTCTTTCTTTCTTTCTTTCTTTCTTTCTTTCTTTCTTTCTTTCTTTCTTTCTTTCTTTCTTCCTTCCTTCCTTCCTTCCTTTCTTCCTTTCTTTCTTTCTTTCTTTCTTTCTTTCTTTCTTTC
>NW_016885802.1:0-427 GCF_001698545.2 Rhinopithecus bieti | reverse complement strand
AAAACACATGGCCGGGCGCGGTGGCTCAAGCCTGTAATCCCAGCACTTTGGGAGGCCGAGACAGGCGGATCACGAGGTCAGGAGATCAAGACCATCCTGGCTAACATGGTGAAACCCCGTCTCTACTAAAATACAAAAAACTAGCCGGGCGACCTGGCGGGCGCCTGTAGTCCCAGCTACTCGGGAGGCTGAGGCAGGAGAATGGCGTGAACCCGGGAGGCGGAGCTTGCAGTGAGCTGAGATCCGGCCACTGCACTCCAGCCCGGGCGACAGAGCAAGACTCCGTCTCAAAAAAAAAAAAAACCAAACAAAAAAAAAACACATGTTTGTGTACCTAGAAACATGTTAATATTTTGTTTATGGTGTGCAAAATACCTAACTTAAAAAATAAAGCACCTGGCCCAGCGTTTCAAGTTCAATTTTAGTT
>NW_016885801.1:0-214 GCF_001698545.2 Rhinopithecus bieti | reverse complement strand
TGAGAACACTTGGACACAGGAAGGGGAACATCAAACACCGGGGCCTGTTGTGGGTAGGGGAAGGGGCGAGGGATAGCATTAGGAGATATACCTAATGTAAATGACCAGTTAATAGGTGCAGCACACCAGCATGGCACAAGTATACATATGTAACAAACCTGCACGTTGTGCATATGTACCCTAGAACTTAAAGTATAATAAAAAATAAAGAAAG
>NW_016885800.1:0-214 GCF_001698545.2 Rhinopithecus bieti | reverse complement strand
AAACATCTCACAAGAGAGTGTAGTTCATTTCTCAATTTCCCAGCAGAGATGCATCAGAGCAAACTCAAGCATTGGGGAAATCTAGCATGTTCATTCATTTCTTTTTTTTTTTTTTTTTTTTTTTTTTTTTTTTTTATACTTTAAGTTCTAGGGTACATGTGCATAACGTGCAGGTTTGTTACATATGTATACTTACGCCATGTTGGTGTGCTGC
>NW_016885799.1:0-289 GCF_001698545.2 Rhinopithecus bieti | reverse complement strand
GAGACGGAGTCTTGCTCTGTCACCCAGGCTGGAGTGCAGTGGCCGGATCTCAGCTCACTGCAAGCTCGGCCTCCCGGGTTCACGCTATTCTCCTGCCTCAGCCTCCGGAGTAGCTGGGACTACAGGCGCCCGCCACCTCGCCCGGCTAGTTTTTTTTTTTTTGTTTTTTTTAGTAGAGATGGGGTTTCACTGTGTTAGCCAGGATGGTCTCGATCTCCTGACCTCGTGATCCGCCCGTCTCGGCCTTCCAAAGTGCTGGGATTACAGGCTTGAGCCACCGCGCCCGGCC
>NW_016885798.1:0-778 GCF_001698545.2 Rhinopithecus bieti | reverse complement strand
TCTAATGAACTGAAATCATAACAGTCTCTCAGACCTCAGTGCAATCAAATTAGAACTCAGGATTAAGAAACTCACTCAAAACACACACAACCACATGGAAATTGAACAACCTGCCCCTGAATGACTCCTGGGAAATCATGAAATAAAGCTAGAAATCAAGAAGTTCTTTGAAACCAGTTAGAACAAAAGACAACGTACCAGAATCTCTGGGACACAGCTAAAGCAGTGTTAAGAGGAAAATTTATAGCGCTAAATGCCAACATCAAAAGGTGGAAAGATCTCAAATCAACACCCTAACATCACACTTAAAAGAGCTAGAGAAGTAAGAGCAAATAAATCCAATAGCTAGCAGAAGACAAGAAATAACTAAGATCAGAGCAGAACTGAAGGAGAGACACAAAAAACCCTTCAAAAAATCAATGAATCAAGGAGCTGGTTTTTTGAAAAAATTAAATTAGACCACTAGTTGGACTAATAAAGAAGAAAAGAGAGAAGAATCAGACACAATAAAAAATGATAAAGGGGATATCACCACTGACCCCACAGAAATACAAACTACCATCAGAGAACAAACACCTCCATGCAAATAAACTAGAAAATCTAGAAGAAAGGGATAAATTCCTGGACACATACACCCTCCCAAGACTAAACCAGAAAGAAGTCGAATCCCTGAATAGAGCAATAACAAGTTCTGAAATTGAGGCAGTAATTAATAGTCTATCAACCAATAAAAGCCCAGGACCAGACAGATTCACAGCTGAATTCTACCAGAGATACA
>NW_016885797.1:0-775 GCF_001698545.2 Rhinopithecus bieti | reverse complement strand
TATATAAATACTATATTTATATATCTGTATCAATATAAATACATAAGACAGTAGAGAGCTTCTTTGTCTTATTTTCTCTGCTCCAGTTTTCTTACAGGTATAAGACTGAAGACATAAACACTTCTTGCTGGTTTTAGTGGATAATAACTAAGAATGTAAAATATAAGGACCTCGTCATTACACATGGTATATGTAGGAAAAGATGTTTTACTATATTATTACTAAATCATTAGTTTGTAACCGTTCTTTATAAACACAGTTTATATGTTTTCATCATGTTCTAATCCTCTTTAATTACCTGCCAACTTCTTGCTACCTTTTTTCTGTGGTTAGTTTAGGGTATTTCCATAAGTACTTTACATAGTCATTTTATTTGATGTTTAAAATTAATTTGTGTATTTGTTTCTAGGGTTATTTTGTATAACTTTCACAGCAATTCCAAGTTTCATGTAATGCAATGGATTTTGTCTTATGATTTCTAAATTTATTTTCAAACAAACTCAATAACCCTGACATTTACTTTTCTTATTTATTTTATTTTATTTTTTAATAGAGATGAGGTCTCATTTTGTTGTTCAGGCTGGTCTCTAACTATTGGCCTCAAGTAACCCTCCCACCTTGTTCTCCCAAAGTGCTGGGATTACAGGCATGAGCCACTGCTCCTGACCAACCCTGACATTTAGATTGCTATGGAAATACAAGTTAGAATGAAATAAATAAAACTAGGAAAGCACTCATTTGAAAGTTATAAATATTGAATGTATAAAAGCCTATT
>NW_016885796.1:0-776 GCF_001698545.2 Rhinopithecus bieti | reverse complement strand
TGTTGGATGCAAAGATATCTTCTTTTGAGAAGTGTCTGTTCATATCCTTCCCCTACCTTTTGATGGGGTTGGTTTTTTTCTTGTAAATTTGTGTAAGTTCTTTGTAGATTCTGGATATTAGCCCTTTGTCAGAGGGATAGATTGCAAAATGTTCTCCCATTCTGTAGGTTGCCTGTTCACTCTGATGATAGTTTCTTTGGCTGTGCAGAAGCTCTTTAGTTTAATTAGATCCCATTTTGACTTTTGTTGCCATTGCTTTTGGTGTTTTAGTCATGAAGTCTTTGCCCATGCCTGTGTCCTGAATGGTATTGCCTAGGTTTTCTTCTAGGGTTTTATGGTTTTAGGTCTTAATCCATCCATTATGTCTTTAATCCATCTTGACATAATTTTGTATAAGTTGTAAGGAAGGGGTCCAGTTTTAGTTTTCTGCATATGGCTAACCAGTTTTCCCAACATCATTTATTAAATAGGGAATCCCTTCCCCATTGCTTGTTTTGTCAGGTTTGTCAAAGATCAGATGCATGTAGATGTGTGGTGTTATTTCTGAGGCCTCTGTTCTGTTCCATTGGTCTATATATCTGTTTTAGTGTCAGTACCATGCTGTTTAGGTTACTGTGGTCTTGTAGTATAGTTTGAAGTCAGGTAGCATGATGCCTCCAGCTTTGTTCTTTTTTTGCTTAGGATTGTCTTGGCTATGCGGGCTCTTTTTTGATTCCATATGAAATTTAAAGTAGTTTTTTTTTTTTTTTTTTTTTTTTAAATTCTGTGAAGAAATT
>NW_016885795.1:0-239 GCF_001698545.2 Rhinopithecus bieti | reverse complement strand
CAGGCTTTCCCTGCCATTTGTTAGTAGCCTCTGCTTGCAGGCATTTTCTACACTGGCTCTGTTTTCATGTCTGTTGCTATCTATGTTCTGGGAGGACAACAATCAGTGAATTTTCTCTTCCTTCACCTAAATGCAACCTCAAAATCACACTCTGAGTTTGATTTACCACCGGCCTCTTCAGTAAGACTATCTCATGTGAACTGCTAGACTCTTGATATTCTCGCTCTCGCGCTCTCTCT
>NW_016885794.1:0-777 GCF_001698545.2 Rhinopithecus bieti | reverse complement strand
TGAGGCAGGAAAATCACTTGAACCCAGGAGGTGGAGGTTGCGATGAGCCAAGATCATGCCATTGCTCTCCAGCCTAGGCAACAAGAGTGAAATTCTGTCTCCAAAAAAAAAAAAAAAAAAAAAAAAAAAAATTGCAACAAAAGCTAAAATTGACAAATGGGATCTAATTAAACTAAAGAGCTTCTGCACAGCGAAAGAAACTATCATCAGAGTGAATAGGCAACCTATAAAACGGGAGAAATATTTTGCAATCTATCCATCTGACAAAGGGCTAATATTCAGAATATACAAGGAACTTAAATCAATTTACAAGAAAAAAAAACAAACAACCCCATCAAAAGTGGGCAATGGATATGAACAGACACTTTTCAAAGAAGACGTTTATGCGACCAACAAACATATGAAAAAAAGCTCATCATCACTTGTCATTAGAGAAACGCAAATCAAAACCACAGTGAGATACCATCTCACACCAGTTAGAATGGTGACCATTAAAAGTCAGGAAACAGCAGATGCTGAAGAGGATGTGGAGAAATAGGAATGCTTTTACACTGTTGGTGGGAGTGTAAATTAGTTCAACCATTGTGGGAGACAGTGTGGTGATTCCTCAGGGATCTAGAACTAGAAATACCATTTGACCCAGCCATCCCATTACTGGGTATATACCCAAAGAATTATAAATCATTCTACTGTAAAGACACATGCACACGCATATCTATTGCAGCACTATTTACAATAGCAAAGATATGGTACCAACCCAAATGCCCATCAACGCTA
>NW_016885792.1:0-605 GCF_001698545.2 Rhinopithecus bieti | reverse complement strand
GGCGCCGGGGAGCGTGTGGGGTCCGGGCCCGCGCGGCGCTGCTTCTGCTCCCGAAGGCTGCGGTCGGTCGGTCGGCGCTGGCGCGGCGGCGTGTGTGACTCCTGGAGCCGCGGGGCCGCCCCGGAGCGCGAGGCCGCAGCGCGGAGTCCCTGGGCCCATCTCCGGGCGGCTTTGGCTGAAGCAGGAGGACGGCGTTTGGAGGGTGCGGCGGCCGCGTCCTCTCAGCGGCCTGGACGGCCTCCCCTGCCCCACGCTGCCCTCGTGCCCAGGGCTCTAAGAAGTCCAATGCCAGGCGGAGGCGAGGCGCAGATGGCCCAGGGTTGGGAGGCCGCTGGCGGTCCAGGGCCCGCAGGATGTGAAGGATTTTCCAGGAGGGCCCAGGGCCAGGGGCTGCAGGGTGCACAGGAGCCACTGCCCGGGCCTCAGCCGGGCGGAGCAACTCCGGGGCCGCCGCTCCTTCCCTGCGCGGCCAGGCTCGGGTTCCAGGCGGGCTGCTGCAGGGGCCTGATCCGGGGGGCGCCGGCTACCCACCCCGGCAAGAGCGCCCGCCTCGGCCGCTGACAGCCTCGCAGGGAGGCCCCAGCGATGAGCCAGGGGCTGGCGGG
>NW_016885791.1:0-239 GCF_001698545.2 Rhinopithecus bieti | reverse complement strand
CAGGCTCACTGGTGGAGGGCTGCGGAAGGCTCCACGTGAGCAAAGCTTCCTGCTGCTCAGCCTTGAATGTGTGAAAGCCCCTACTTGTTTATTTTCAGGGGTCCTGGCAGCGAAGACTCTCTGGGATGGGGATTCCTCCCGAGACCCCTGCCCATGTAGACCCCCTGTGTCCGGGCCTGGGTCAGGGTTGGCACAGCTGCCTGGAGTGGGTGAGCAGACCAGAAGCGTGACCCTGCCCT
>NW_016885790.1:0-239 GCF_001698545.2 Rhinopithecus bieti | reverse complement strand
CAACATCACATAGCTTGGTGGAACAGAGTTTTGGACCCAAGCAGTTTGACTTCAGGACCTACAGACGTAACTACTGTACCAAGCTTCTAATGGAATAAGTCTCCCACTGGAAGAAGTACATACTGTTAGAGGCAGGGAGTATTGGTAAAGCCACTAGCTCTTCACTGAGGCTGAAACCAGACTATGTAATTCTGTGAGAACTACAATTAAGATTCTGAGCTCTATACTAAGCAGAAGTC
>NW_016885789.1:0-238 GCF_001698545.2 Rhinopithecus bieti | reverse complement strand
GAAAGAAAAAAAGAAAAGAAGGAAGAAAGGAAGGAAGGAAGGAAGGAAGGAAGGAAGGAAGGAAGGAAGGAAGGAAAGAGAAAGTCTCTACTCTTTTGAGTCTTATATGTTCCTGGGGATACAGACAGGTAAACTGCTGAGGATAACATACTGTGATAAGTACTGTCAGATGTATAATTAGAGATTCTTATAGAAGCACATTAGAATGGCTCCAAGTTCAAGGTTGGAGCCCAGGGCT
>NW_016885788.1:0-239 GCF_001698545.2 Rhinopithecus bieti | reverse complement strand
GGCTCCACGAAATACACGTATAACTCAGTGAGTTGAATTCACACATCACAAAGCAGATACTCAGAAAGCTTCTTTCTTTTTTGAGATGAGGTTATTTGTGGTCTCGGGGCGCCACCGTGTGTCTCATTGGAGATTCTGCGAAAACACTGTTAGCAAGCTTCTCAATGAAAACAATGATGTAACCCTGTGAGGTGAATTCACCCACAACAAAGAAGTTTCTGAGAAGACTTCTCTGCAGA
>NW_016885787.1:0-239 GCF_001698545.2 Rhinopithecus bieti | reverse complement strand
GAACAGTACTGCAATAAATGTGTGCATGTGTCTTTATAGTAGAATGATTTATAATATTTTGGGTATATACCCAGTAATGAGATTGCTGGCTCAAATGGTATTTCTAGTTCTAGATCCTTGAGGAATCACCACACTTCCACAGTGGTGGTAGAACTAATTTACACTCCCACCAACAGAGTAAAAGGATTCTTATTTCTCCACTTCCTATCCGGCATCTGCTGTTTCCTGACTTTTAATGA
>NW_016885786.1:0-240 GCF_001698545.2 Rhinopithecus bieti | reverse complement strand
TCCTTTTTTATGGCTGCATAGTATTCCATGGTGTATGTGTGCCACATTTTCTTTATCCAGTCTATCATTGATGCACATTTAGATTGGTTCCAAGTATTTGCTATTGTGAACAGTGCTGCAATAAACATACGTGTGCATGTGTGCTTATTGTAGAATAATTTATAATCCTTTGAGTATATACTCAGTAATAAGACTGCTGGGTCAGATCTGATTCTAGATCCTTGAGGAATCGCCACACTG
>NW_016885785.1:0-779 GCF_001698545.2 Rhinopithecus bieti | reverse complement strand
GAGAAGTGGCCTAGATCTTGGGTCAGTGCGTGACCAAACAGGTGACGGCTATCACTAAACCCTTGGGGCAAGACTGTCCACCTAAGTTGGGATGTGTGGCCTGTGGGATCCTCAAAGGCAAAGAGAAACTGGGAGAGTGCAGGGGAATACAGAAAAGGCATCCTTGAGGTCCAGAACAGTGAACCATTCTCCTTCCCCTGGTATTTGAGAGAGCAGGGTATAGGGGTTGGGTACAACTGGATATAGAGGTACTATTGCCTCATTGATGAGTCTAAGATCTTACACTAGTCTCTACTGACTGTTCAGTTTTTTTACTTCTAGTATTGGGGTGTTGCAGGGACTGCTCATTTCCTTACTAAGCCTTGAGCTTTTAAATGTTTAACAATATCCTGTAATCCTTTATGAGCTTCAGGCCTTAAGGGATATTGCCTTTGATAAGGATAAGTGGTGGGGTCTTTTAACCTGATTTGGACTGGGTGGGCATTTTTTGCCCTTCTAAGTTGTCCTTCCAATGCCCAGACTTCAAGGTTGATTCCCTCCTCAAGTAGGGAACAAAAAATGGGTAACTTGTTCTCCATATTCATGTAGATAATTTTCCAGCTTTGGCTAATGTATTCCTCCTTAATAAGGGTTTGAGACTTTCAGGTATGACAAGAAAGGCATGTGAAAAGAGCAAAGTCTTCCAATTACAACTAAGGAGGTGGGAAAATACCTGGTTACAGGCTGTCCCAGGATTCCTCAGATGGTAACGGACCTTGAGGACAGTCGTCCAGGGCAGA
>NW_016885784.1:0-777 GCF_001698545.2 Rhinopithecus bieti | reverse complement strand
GTCGTTTGTAGGGACGTGGATGCAGCTGGAAACCATTGCTCTGGCTGCTCTTAACATTTTTTCCTTCATTTCAACTTTGTTGAAGCTGACAATTGTGTGTCTTGGAGTCGCTCTTCTTGAGGAGTATCTTTGTGATGTTCTCTGTATTTCCTGAATTTGAATGTTGGCCTGCCTTACTAGGTTGGGGAAGTTCTCCTGGATGATATCCTGCAGAATGTTTTCCAAGTTGATTCCATTTTCCTCGTCACTTTCAGGTACACCAGTCAGACATAGATTTGGTCTTTTCACATAATGCCATGTTTCTTGGAGGCTTTGTTCATTTCTTTTACTTTTTTTTCTCTACACTTAATTTCTCACTTCATTTCATTCAGTTGATCTTCAATCACTGATACTCTTTCTTCCAGATGATTGAGTTGGTTACTGAAGTTTGTGCATTTTCACGTAGTTCTTGTGCTATGGTTTTCATCTCTATCGGTTCTTTTAAGGACTTCTCTACATTGATTATTCTAGTTAGCCATTTGTCAAATCTTTTTTCAAGGTTTTAGTTTCTTTGAGCTGGTTACATAGTTCCTTCTTTAGCTCTGAGAAATTTGATCAACTGAAGCCTTCTTCTCTCGACTCATCAAAGTCATTCTCTATCCAGCTTTGTTCTGTTGCTGGCAATGAGCTGTGTTCATTTGGAGGGGAGATGCACTCTGATTTTTTGAATTTCCAGCTTTTCTGCACTGCTTTTTCCCCATCTTTGTGGTTCTACCTTTGGTCTTTGATGATGGTGAC
>NW_016885782.1:0-1366 GCF_001698545.2 Rhinopithecus bieti | reverse complement strand
GGAAAGAAGATTTCTGTGAAGCTGCTTTGTGTTAGATATATATATTAATCTCAGATAGTAAAACTTTAATTATATTATGCAGTTTGGAAACTCTGTCATGCAAGGATCCGTGAAGGGACATTCGGGAGCATATTCAGACCTACGGTGAAGGAGGAGATATCTTCATATAAAATGGATACAAGCTTTCTGAGAAACTACTTTGTGATGTATGCATTCCACTCAGGGGTTATACCTCTTTTCTTACAAGGCAGCGTTTGAACACTGTTCCTGTCAAACCGAAAAGGATCTTTCATAGCGCATTGAGGAATGGCGAATAGTGAAATACACTGAAATAAAATCGAGGAGGAAGCGTTCCAAGAATCTGCTCTCTGATATGTGCATTCACTTCACAGAATTAATGTTGCTCCATTTCCAAACTCTGTCTTTAAAGAATCGGTGAAGGGATATTTAGTGATGCCCGGAGACTTCTGGTGAACAAGGAAACGTCTTTCAATGAATCCTGCAGAGAAACTTCTGAGCAACTGCTTTGTGATGTGTGTATTCGTCTCATAGAGTTAAACCATTCTATGGATTGAGCAGCTTGAAATCACTTTTTTTGTGTAATCTGAGGAAGGACTTTCGGGAATTATCCTTAGATTATGGAGAAAGAAATATCCTCAGGAAAATCCATTAGGAAGCTATCTGTGAAACTGCTCTGTGTCGTCTTAATTCCTCTCACTCAGTTAAGCCACTCTTTTCATTGAGCAGTTTTCAAACCCTGTGTATGTTTAGCATGTGATGGGATATTTGGTAGCACATTGAGGCTTATGGTGAAAAGGAAATATGTTCAGAGCGAAACGGGAGAGAAGCTCTCGGAGGAACTGCATTGTGACGTGTGCATTCCAGTCACTGCGTTATATCTCTCTTCTCATACACCGTCGGGGAAACCCTTTTGGAGAAACAGGTACCAAGTGATATTCGGGAGCATGTTGATGCCGAAGGTGAAAAGGGAAATAGCCTCAGACAAAACTGGAAGGATGCTTTCTAAGAAACTACTCTGTGATATGTGTAATCATCTCACATAGATAAAGCTTTCTTTACATTATGCAGCTTGGAATATGTCATGGAGGAATCGAAGAAGGGACCTTCGGAAACACATTCTGCACTATGGTAAAAAAGAAATATCTTCAAATAAAACTGGAAAGAAGATTTCTGTGAATATGCTTTTGATACGTTTATTCATCTCACATAGAGGAAGCTTTCTTTACATTATGCAGCTTGGAAACTCCCTCGTGGATGGATCCGTGAAGGAATATTTGGGATCACTTTCGGGCCTTTAGGAAGCTTTTGTGAAACTGTTCTGTGCTGTCTTAATTCCTCTCACTCA
>NW_016885781.1:0-233 GCF_001698545.2 Rhinopithecus bieti | reverse complement strand
CAGATCAATGAAAGACAGAAGGTTAACAAGGATATCCATGGCTTGAACTCAGCTCTGGACCAAGTGGACCTAATAGACAGAACTCTCCACCCCAAATCAACAGAATATACATTCTCTCAGCACCACATTGCCCTTATTCTAAAATTGACCACATAATTAGTAGTAAAACAGTCCTCAGCAAATGTAAAAGAACAGAACTCACAACAAACTGACTCTCAGACCACAGTGCAACC
>NW_016885780.1:0-399 GCF_001698545.2 Rhinopithecus bieti | reverse complement strand
CACCCATGCCCGGCTCTGCTCACACGGCCCTGTTCACCCAGCCTTGCTCACCTGGCCCTGCTTACCTGGCCCTGTTCACCGGGGCTGCTCACATGGCCCTGTACACCTGGCCCTACACACCCAAGTCCAACTCAACCAGGTCCAGCCCTGGTCACATGGCCCTGCTCACCCAGCCCTGCACACACGGCCCTGTACACCTAGGCCTGCAGACCTGAGCCCTGCACACCCAGCCCTTCCCCCCCAAGCCCTGCTCAGTCAGCCCTGGACACCCGGCCCTGCACACATGGCCCTGCACACCCAAGCCCTGCTCACCTGGCCCTGCACACCCAGTCCTGCCTACTCAGCCCTGTTTACCCAGCGCCACACACATAGCCCTGCTTACCCAGGCCCAGAGGAGAC
>NW_016885779.1:0-664 GCF_001698545.2 Rhinopithecus bieti | reverse complement strand
GGCTGAAGGAGGATATTTGCTTGAACCCAGAAGGCAGTCGTTACAGTGAACCAAGATCATGCCTTAGAACTCCAGCCAGGGTGACAGAACCAGACCCTGTCTCTAAAAAATAAATAAGTAAATATATTCCTAATGTTGATAAATTACATTTGGATGCCTATGAAGAAATCCAGCATATCTAACACAAGATCAGGAAACCAAACTCTGCATTTTCTCACCCTAAGTTGGAGCTGAAAATAACACAAGAAAACCAGGAAGGAAACATCACACACGGGGTCTGTTTGGGTCTGTGGGGCTAGGGTAGGGATAACCTTAGGTGAAATACATAATGTAGGTGAGAAGTTGATGGGTGCAGTAAACCACAATGGCAAGTGTATACCTTTGTAACAAGCCTGCATATTCTGCCTATGTATCCCAGAACTGAAAGTATAAAACAAAAGGTTTTCTTTCAAATATTGTCCTGGAACCCTAGCACTTTGGGAGGCCAAGGCAAGGGGATCACTTGAGGTCAGGAGCTTAAGACTAACCTAGGCAACATGGTGAAACAGTGACTCCACTAATAATACAAAATTAGCTAGGTCTTGGGGTGGGTGCCTGTGATCCCGGACTACCAGTAGGGGAAAGAGGCCAAAACAGTTATAGTAGGCAGCACTTTAAAATGGAT
>NW_016885778.1:0-367 GCF_001698545.2 Rhinopithecus bieti | reverse complement strand
ACATACATACACATACACAGACACATACACACACACACACCATACACACACAGACACACACACACACACACACACATACACACACACACACACACACACACACACACACACACACAGACACACACACATACACACACATACACACACATACATACACATACATACACATACACACACATACACACACACAGACACACACAGACACATACACACACAGACACACACACACAGACACATACACACACAACATATACACACACACAGACACACACATACACACACACACACATACACACACATACACACACACTCACACCTACACATACATACATACACATACATACACATACATACACATACACACACA
>NW_016885777.1:0-239 GCF_001698545.2 Rhinopithecus bieti | reverse complement strand
CCCACTGTCAATATTAGACAGAGCAACGAGACAGAAAATTATCAAAGATACCCAGGACTTGAACTCAGCTCTGGACCAAGCAGACCTAATAGACATCTACAGAACTCTCCACCCCAAGTCAACAGAATATACATTTTCTTAGCACTACATTGCACTTATTCTAAAATTGACCACATAATTAAACACTCCTCAGCAAATGCAAAAGAACGAAAATCATAACAGTCTCCCAGACCACAGTG
>NW_016885776.1:0-387 GCF_001698545.2 Rhinopithecus bieti | reverse complement strand
CTTCAGAACTTGCCCCACTCCATCTGAGTGGAAGCGTGGCCTGATCACCCATGGTATGCCTGGATTGGCACTTTTGTTCTGGTTTTGACTTGACTTGGTAAGACTATTCTTTGGAACTTGCCCCACTCCATTTGAGTGGAAGCGTGGCCTGATCACCCACAGTGTGCCTGTATCGTCACTTTTGTTCTGGTTTTGTCATGACTTAAATTGCCGGATAATTTGGTTTTGGTTTTGACTTGGCTTAAATTTCTTGGTACTCGGATTTTGAATTTCGTGGTATTCTGATTTTGGTTTGGTATAAACGATAGAAGTGTGCGTGTATAAACGATAGAAGTGTGCGTGTGCGCCTTCTTTACCCATTCTTTGTTTTTTTTTTTTTTTTTTTTT
>NW_016885775.1:0-238 GCF_001698545.2 Rhinopithecus bieti | reverse complement strand
CCGCTGTGTCCAAGTGTTCTCATTGTTCAATTCCCACCTGTGAGTGAGAACATGTGGTGTTTGGTTTTCTGTCCTGCAATAGTTTGCTCAGAATGATGGTTTCCAGCTTCATCCATGTCACTACAAAGGACATGAGCTCATCCTTTTTTATGACTGATAGTATTCCATGGTGTATATGTGACACATTTTCTTATTCCAGTCCATCTTTGATGGACATTTGGGTTGGTTCCAAGTCTTT
>NW_016885774.1:0-238 GCF_001698545.2 Rhinopithecus bieti | reverse complement strand
CAAAAGCAATTTCAACAAAAGCGAAGATTGACAAATGGGATCTAATTAAACTAAAGAACTTCTGCACAGCAAAAGAAACTATCCTAGAGTGAACAGGCAACCTACAGAATGGGAGAAAATTTTGTAATGTATCCATCTGACAAAGGCTAATATCCAGAATCTACAAAGAACTTAAACAAATTTACAAGAAGAAAACAAACAACCCCACCAAAAAATGGGCAAATGATATGAACAGACA
>NW_016885773.1:0-779 GCF_001698545.2 Rhinopithecus bieti | reverse complement strand
TCAGGACCCTCAGCTGCAGGTCTCTTGGAGTTTGCTAGAGGTCCACCTCAGACCCTGTTTGCCTGGGTATCACCTGCAGAGGCTGCAGAATAGCAAATATTGCAGACTGGTAAATGTTGCTGCCTGATCCTTCCTCTGGAAGCTTTGTCTCAGAGGGGCACCTGGCTGTATAAGGTGTCAGTTGGCCCCTACTGGGAGGTGTCTCACAGTTAGGCTACTCAGGGGTCAGGGACCCACTTGAGGAGGCAGTCTGTCTATTCTCAGATCTCAGACTCCATGCTGGGAGAGCCAATACTGTCTTCAAAACTCAGTTGGAAATGCAGAAATCACCCATCTGCTGCATCGCTCATGCTGGTAGCTGTAGACTGGAGCTGTTCCTATTTGGCCATCTTGGAACCTCAATTAAGTAATGGTATTTCTAGTTCTAGATCCTTGAAGAATCACCACACTATCTTCCACAATGGTTGAACTAATTTACACTCCCACCAACAGTATAAAAGTATTCCTATTTCTCCACATCCTCTCCAGCATCTGTTGTTTCCTGACTTTTAATGATTGCCATTCTAACTGGCGTGAGAAGGTATCTCAATGTGTTTTGATTTGCATTTCTCTAATGACCAGTGATGATGAGCATTTTTTCATATATCTAGTGGCTGCATAGATGTCTTCTTTTGAGAAGAATCTGTTCATATCGTTTGCCCACTCTTTGATGGGGTTGTTCATTTTTTTCTGGTAAATTTGTTTACGTTCTTTGTAGATTCTGCATATTAGCCCTTTGT
>NW_016885772.1:0-385 GCF_001698545.2 Rhinopithecus bieti | reverse complement strand
ACACACACACACACACACACACACACACACGAATATATGAGAAATAGAATTTAAGTGAAGCAAGATGATTTTAAACATATATGTACTAAACAAATATAATATATATTTAATTAAAATTTTCTTGTTTCACTTAAATTCTATTTCAATGTTGATTTTGTCTTTCGATGTCTAAAATATGTTTAGGATCATCAGTGTGTCTATTCTAGGCATTATGTAAAGTCCAATGGCCATCTATCCCTCTTCAAGGTTTTATATGTGCCCTTTACACTTGAAATTGGGACACATAAAATGCATAGAAGTAATTTGATCTTTAAAAGTTATAGGGGGAAGGGGGGAGGGATTGCATCGGGGAGTTATACATGATATAAATGATGAATTAATGGCT
>NW_016885771.1:0-2746 GCF_001698545.2 Rhinopithecus bieti | reverse complement strand
AGGAAATGTAAAATAAGATTATATTTTTAATTCTAAAAAGGAATTAAAATATTATTTTAAAATTAATACAACTACTTATACATTTAATTAAGAAATAGTGTAGTTATATTAAAGAACCATAGTATTTCTAATATTTTGAAAGGCATAAGAGAGGTAAAGAAAAGAATTCATAGTCCTTAATGGACCTCTGAAATTCTTTTTTCATTGATTACACTGTACCACAGCTATAATTTCAACTATCTTCAAGAACAGAAAAGTTAAGTAAAAGAGCAAAGCATGCTGATGTAAAAGCAAATAACTATGCTTGCAAAACTAACTTGTAAAACTTCTCCTAATGTCAAGGAGAAAAGGGAGGAAGAGGTGACCTAACGCTGGCAAGCTGGAGGGCTGTCTTGGGCCAGTTGGATAGAATAGGCATTAGTCAGCTCCTAGTAATTGTTTTGCAAGTATGTCGACCTTATTGCCAAACCTTCAGATAATTTACAAGAATACAGGCATCTGGGCCGGGCACAGAGACTCACGGCTGTAATCCCAGCACTTTGGGAGGCTGAGGCGAGCAGATCACCTGAAGTCAGGAGTTCAAGACCAGCCCGACCAACACGGAGAAACCCTATCTCTACTAAAATACAAAATTAGCCGGACGTGATGGTGCATGTCTGTAATCTCAGCTACTCAGGAGGCTGAGGCAGGAGAATTGGTTGAATTCAGGAGGCAGAGGTTGCGACGAGCTGAGATCGTGCCATTGCATGATCCAGCCTGGGAAACAAGAGGGAAAGTCCATCTCAGAAAAAAAAAAAAAAAAAAAAGATTCTGACATCTGTTTTGTTTTGTTTTGAATTCAGAAATTACTCTCAGTTAATGTTGTCTTGGTATTTCTAATGTAATGTGAGTCAAAATAGCACCTTCTCACCCCATACATTTGACTTAAATATATGATTATGATTTTCTTTGGATCTGTGGGTATGCTGATACACCCATTGCAGAGTTATTTTGGCACTGCTGGCACATAATATATAATTGAATGCATCCATGTATTTACTTACATTTTACTTTTACCCTGGAATTATCAGCTTCCTAGTGCCCAGTAAATTCTCTAACAACAGTTAAAGAATGGCTTATTTTCCAGTTTCGCAGAGAAATGTCAACTTCTCTATGTTTTTTATTATCTTATATACCAATTCTCTTCCTCTACATGTATCTAGGTTTCTATACTAAAAGCACTGAACATTCACTTTTGTATTTTAATAATTATGTATCTGTTTTATCCACTAAATTGTGAGTTTCCTAAAAGTAGATACATAAATTTTCATTGTTGACCTTAGCCTATGGTCTAAGGGCCTTGTATGAACAGACATTCACAAATATTTGTTGAATTGTACTGGTTTGAATTACAATATGTATTAAAATTGATTTATTTTTTATGTATGTATTTATCATATCCATAAACTTGCCCTGAACCTGTCTATATGTGAAGCCACGTTCTTGGTGCAGATGATACAAAACATAACAGGTTCTCTGACATCCAAGGAGATTAACATTTAAGGAAATGGACATTGAGAAACATCAACTATACATGTTTTAAATATACTAAAATATAGAAATTGCAATAAATTATGTGCAACTTGCTGTGAGAACATTTTAAACAAATGCTTAACATTTGTCAAGCACTATTTTGACCTATGCACTGTCCTAAATTTGTATTTATGCAAATAATACTTGTAGCAACCCTATAAGGAAGATACTCTTAGGATATATTCCTGGTGAAACACTTAGGAAACTGAGTCACAGAGATGTTAAGCAATTAGCCCAAGTGTCACATAGATCTTATGTGACAAAGCCAGAGTCTACATTTAAATTACTATACAGTTTCACTTTATTACTTGGAGATAGGGGTTAAGGATTAGGGAAGCCCCAAGAAAGATAGAAGGTGATAGTGAGTCTTGAGTTGATTTTAGAACTATGAGATGGCACTTACATGATGAAATAAACAACACCGATGGCTCCTGGGTGAGTGTTGGGCAATTTCCAGGTGGGAGAAACTGCAAATTTAAAATGTGTCTCCAATATTGGGTATGAGGAGTATAAAAGTGAGAATGAGCTTGAAAATATAAAACGATACACATCATAAGCTGAGAAATGAGGAGTCACTGAAATGCTGGATTTGGAACTAAGGCTCTCAAACTTGTTATATAAGCAAACATTTTGGCTATAAAAGTAAAACAACAAGCTAGAAAACTGGAAAAAATTGAATACTGAGTTAAAACAATGAAAGGAATCAAAACGAAGAAAACATTGACGCTTCTAGGCAACAAAGCAAACTGTAAGATTATTTTTTTCTAAAACATCTGCATTCCCAATGAAGAAAATGATTTTGCCACAAGCGAAATAAAAGAATATGAAAGAGGGAGAAAAAAATTGAAACCTTGAGAAAGCTATTGACGCAATTTAACTTTGCTCAGTCTGATGGAGTAAGAAGAAAAGATGGAAAGTATCATCAAGAGACCAAGAAAAGCTGTGGGAAATTACAAAGGCCAGAAAAGCCTAGTGATTAATTTCCATCTAAAAGTCTATTTTCAAAAGACACTTCGTTTAGAAAAGTTCTTTTATAACCATAGTACTAAAATTTTCTATGGCCTTCACCATTTTGTGACTTAGAAAACATTTAAAATGCATTACTGGGGTCTGCTAGTGGTTTATGGGAGCGCAATAAATAATCTCCCTTTTCTGAACTAAGTTCTGAACAAAC
>NW_016885770.1:0-384 GCF_001698545.2 Rhinopithecus bieti | reverse complement strand
CCCCAGGGAAAAAATTTTTTTTTTTTTTTTTTTTTTTTTTTTTTTTTTGAGGTGGAGTCTCGCTCTGTCGCCCGGACTGGAGTGCAGTGGCCAGATCTCAGCTCACTGCAAGCTCCGCCTCCCGGGTTTACGCCATTCTCCTGCCTCAGCCTCCCGAGTAGCTGGGACTACAGGCGCCCGCCACCTCGCCCGGCTAGTTTTGTATTTTAGTAGAGACGAGGTTTCACCATGTTAGCCAGGATGGTCTCGATCTCCTGACCTCGTGATCCGCCTGTCTCGGCCTCCCAAAGTGCTGGGATTACAGGCTTGAGCCACCGCACCCGGCCGGGAAAAGTTTTCTTTCTCCCATATTGCCCACTATGCATAAATATTTAAACTTTTCAT
>NW_016885769.1:0-238 GCF_001698545.2 Rhinopithecus bieti | reverse complement strand
TCTGTCGCCCAGGCTGGAGTGCAGTGGCCGGATCTCAGCTCACTGCAAGCTCCGCCTCCCGGGTTCACGCCATTCTCCTGCCTCAGCCTCCCGAGTAGCTGGGACTACAGGCGCCCGCCACAGCGCCCGGCTAATTTTGTGTTTTAGTAGAGACGGGGTTTCACCGTGTTAGTCAGGATGGTCTCGATCTCCTGACCTCGTGATCCACCTGTCTCGGCCTTCCAAAGTGCTGGGATTA
>NW_016885767.1:0-386 GCF_001698545.2 Rhinopithecus bieti | reverse complement strand
ATGCCTTTTGTAACGCCACCAACAATGTGAGTGTGCATGTTTCCTACAGTCTCACTAACAGAACGTGTTGTCATGCTTTTGAATTTTCGCCAAAACAATTGGGTGAGAAATGTTATTTCTGTAGTTTTTGAAGTTCATTTACTATGTAGCATGCACCAGTACTTCATTCCATTTTATGGGTGAATAATACTTCATTGTATATATATATCACAATTGTTTATCCATTCATCTGTTGATGGACATTTCAGCTGTTTCCTTGCTTTGGCAATTGCAAATAATGCAGCTATGAACATTTGTAGATGAACTTTTTTTGAGTGTATATTTTTAATTCATTTGGATAAATATTTGGGAGTAAAACTGCTGGGTCATATGTTTAACTTTGTATG
>NW_016885766.1:0-385 GCF_001698545.2 Rhinopithecus bieti | reverse complement strand
GTTCCCCAAATTAGACGAACTTAGAGGGAAAGGAAAGAGAAGACCACCTGAGGTCCTCAGTGTTCTCAGAAATTTTAGCAGCTTACTCCATGTAAAGCTGGGAAGCACTGGAGGGAAGCCAAGGCTAAATGAATTAACGCAGAATTACTCGTAGCTCCGAGGTGTCGGAAATAGGCTGAGACAAACTAGCAAAAGATTTGCCACCAAGAGTAATTTTAGTTTTAAAATATTGAAATAACTATCTCCAGTATAGTGAGCATGTAGAAAGCCGGGGCTCTATACAGGTTGCCAAAGAGAAAGGCTGCATCTTTTGTTTCTTCTCTTTAGTACTTAATATACTTTTCTGTAACGAGTACTTAATTGTTAAATACTTGTCTATGAAGCT
>NW_016885765.1:0-1106 GCF_001698545.2 Rhinopithecus bieti | reverse complement strand
GTGCACACATGCACACACACACACATGCATTCACCCTCTGTTGGTTCTGTTTCTCAGGAGAACCCTGACGAACACAGCAGGGCAGGTTGTCCAGAAGGGCAGGCTGGAACCCTCAGGCACAGCAGGCACTGAAGCTGGTGTCCACAACTTTTCTTCAGGGGAACTTCAGCTCTGCTTTTAAGACCTCAAACCACTCAAATCAGGTTCATCCAGATCATCTCAGATAGTCTCCCTTACTTAAGTCAACTGATTATGGACTTTAATCACATCTCTGAGATAGCTTCACAGAACACCTAGATCAGTGTCCGACTGAGTATCTGGTGACCATAGCCTGGCCACTGATGACCACAACACCTGTCAAGTGTGATGGCGAGCACATGACTGCATAGCAGCTGATTTGTCTCCCCAAAATCCCATGAGGAAGATGTTTTAGAAGAACATGTCTTGCTCAAGGTGACACAGCTGGCCAGGGGAGCGCTGGGGTTAGAAGCCAGGTTGTCTTCCGAGCACAGCCTGAGCCACTCTGAGGCTCTGAACCCCTAACCCACCTCCCCAGCCCTCATAGAGGCCCCTGTGGTGGGACTCTTTTCTCTGCTTCTGGAGGACACAGAGGCTCCGAGAGGGCAGGTGGCTGCCCCAGTCACAAGGCTGGGAGGTGGAGGCTGTTCCACTTCAGCTCTAGGCCCCTCCTCACAACAGCCGCCTGCTCGCTCTCTTCCCTAAGCAGTCCACCCCAAAGGACAATGCTGAGTTTCTGCCCAGGAGCTCTCTGTGTGATACAGGCACTCCTCCCTCCAGGCCTTAGCATCACCCCGTGTAAAGAGGGACATGGCCCTTCCAGGTTTGAGGTCAGGGGCCCTGGCCTTGGAGCACAGGGTAGAATCTCAGGACCCCTGGCTCCAGGGAGCTCCTATTTTGGGACTAGCCCCACCCTTGGGAGAAGGGGTTGAGGGTATCTCATGGGGCTACTCAGTTAGGACCAAATGCCCTCAGATGGCCTCCCTCCCAGAGGGAGGGTCAGTTAGCGGGGTGAGCAGGGGAGAGCAGGGGAGAGCCAGGGGAGAGCAGGGGTGAGCAGGGGTGAGCAGGGGAGAGCCAGGGGAGCA
>NW_016885764.1:0-387 GCF_001698545.2 Rhinopithecus bieti | reverse complement strand
ATGTCACGAAGTCTGAGCGATCATGGAGGGACCCAGCAAAAGCAGACGTTTGCTTTTACCTTCTCTTATCCTATTCCTCTCTCCAGAAGTGCTGGCTGTTGAGCTGTATTCTTCCAGACTATCTTATAGGCATATATATACACATGTGTTAATATAGAAACCCATAGTTTGTATCATGTTTACAGATAGTGTTTTTTTTTTTTTTTAATTTTATTTTTTTTTTTTTTTTTTTTTTTTTGGCTTAACAATATGTCTTTGCAGATATCTTCATTTTTTTATATAGATTTATATCCTATTAAAAGAAAACTTCTGGCTGGGCGTGGTGGCTCACACCTGTAATCCCAGCACGGTGGGCGGATCATGAGGTCAGAAGATTGAGACCATCCT
>NW_016885763.1:0-582 GCF_001698545.2 Rhinopithecus bieti | reverse complement strand
AGAGGTTGGTATAGGAGTTTGAAAGGCGTTGTCTGATTTAAGAAGCCTTTTCCTGTAAACGCTGGGTGGCATCTCATACTATCCCTGACTGGTTAGTGTAAAAACAACACTCTTCCCTAAGAAGGTGAGAGTCCTCCTTTCTCAGCAGTGAGGAGGACTAGGCATCGACAGTTTTGGAGAGTCACTGCTGCCAGAGTCTATTTGGGGTTGTAGAATAAGGATAGATTTCATCATTTCTTGCAAACTGTCTGAGAAATCCTCTGAGAGTGTGTGGTAGGAGGATAATGAAGTAGGTAAACTGGCTATTCCGGTTCCTGTAGCAGTAGCCATTCCTAACCCTATAAGTAGGGGTATTAGTTGTATGACTCTGCGCTGATGGACTTGAGCTTTGAGGGGTACTTGTAGGGTCTGATTTCCTGGGGCAATGTTAATGTTGGGACTTAGAAAGACTAAGGTGCAGGTGCCTGTCCTGTTAGTGGGGAGGCAGATATAGGTCAATGTTCCACATAAGAAGAATATACCTTGGCTGGGTAGACAGAACTGGTTGTGTATGTTAAAAGGTGTGTGAGTTTGTTGTTTTCC
>NW_016885762.1:0-930 GCF_001698545.2 Rhinopithecus bieti | reverse complement strand
AACTTAGAAAATATTTTAGAATACCAGTTGACAAAGTGTCAATTTCCTTCCTTTCAGTATCTAACAGAAGAATGAACAAAATGGTTGATTTTGTCAAATGATGTATACTTAAAATTACTTGATGATGTATTTGCAAATTATGATTTATTGAATATTTATGTAGAATTAGTTGTACATTGGCTATTCAAATATAAGGAATCATTCTACCCTTCTCATAATATGGTATCTTTCTGATATAATATCTGGTATATAATTAACAGAACAGCACAACATCTGAGTCACAGTTAAAATGGATTATGACTTTTAGGAAGATTAGCTGACTTAGATAATAAAATTAAATATAGGACAATAAAATTATATACTTTCCTGTGTATTTTGTCTCCAAAAGAGCATATTTGGTAGTTGAGAAAATGCAAGGTGTAACTCAAATGTACTGATCTCCATCCTGATGTATGCCACCTATTTCCAGAAAATCACTTGCCTCTGTGGACTCAATGCAGTGAAATAAATTATAGGGAAGTCATAAGTGCATTTCATTTGCATGTGTGAAAATATTTTAGAAGTTCCTACCATCAGGACTTCATGAATTTAAAGAAGAAAATCAGAATTCAGTTCATTTGTAAAGTGCAGCAAGAATGTAGTCGTATTCTCTCAGTGGAACCAGATCAGCTAAACCAAAATTGCACTTTTCCATTGAATTGGGATGTTTGATCATACTGGTTTTGGCCCATATGACTGTTTTCCATCAAATATGTGTGCCAAAATTTCTTCAGTGATGCACTGTGCTTAGCTGTTAGCTTTGATCATATATGACCTTAGTGCTGTTATTTAGGTGACATGATATAGGGAATAAAATGAGACTGCTAAAAAGTTGGGAATACAAATAAAAATGTCTAACTGACATTCTCTATTCTAACTAGCAGAACCATG
>NW_016885761.1:0-578 GCF_001698545.2 Rhinopithecus bieti | reverse complement strand
GGTTGATCTGCATCTTCCCGGGTGCAGGCTGCATTTTCCCGTGCGCAGGAAAGTTGGTGAGGAAGAACCCGGAAGCAACAGGGGCGGTGCCTTCTTGTTTACCTTCCTCCATCTTGTCCCTTCTCCCTCACCCAAACAGTCCAACCTCTTATTGATTATAAGAATTTAGGGCGCCGTGGTCTGTCTGGCTGCTTCCTGCTGTTAAGGGGTGTGGTTAGGGTCTGAGGTTGGCAGTTGGGTGTAGGGATGCAGAAGCATTTGGTTGAAGGTGACTTGGGTGATCTCTTGGACCCTGGCTCGGAGAAATTTTATAAAATGGGAGCAAAACATAAGGCAAGGCGGAGGATTAGTATGGGAATTAGGAATGGAAGTATCTGCTGTACTACAGGCAGCAGCCATACTGGTGGTCTGGGGTTAAGGGGCGTTAAATTGTTGAAGTTCCTTTTGATTTTGTTTAATGTTTGGACGTTGGTGTCAACCAGGCCTGATTCGTTTATATAATAGTAACACTTTTCTCCTAGGAAGAGGCATGTTCCTCCTTTTCAGCAGTAAGAAGATCTAATGCTTGCCTATTTTGT
>NW_016885760.1:0-579 GCF_001698545.2 Rhinopithecus bieti | reverse complement strand
TGTGTCTATGCCTGCCCTTAAAAGTTTTATTTCTTTCTAAATTGTGAGCCCAGAAATGTGAACCGTCTTCCAGTTTGCATTTGGAACCTTCAAATCTAGAGCCCCTATGGGAGCACCCAAGCCAACTGGGGACTCTAATCTTAGTGATAGTAAAATATTTAAACAGCTAATACAACATGGACCCAAAGCGATTAAACAGATACTAGTT
Source organism: Rhinopithecus bieti (assembly GCF_001698545.2). NCBI lineage: Eukaryota > Metazoa > Chordata > Mammalia > Primates > Cercopithecidae > Rhinopithecus > Rhinopithecus bieti. The sequence goes on along the minus strand of NW_016885760.1, from coordinate 371 downwards.
ATACAGATCTCATTTACCCATATAGGTGTGTCTTAGCTGAATATTAGCCATGGATAAAATGCTGTTTAAGATGTCTTGAACAATAGATCTGTAATGCTGTGGTGAGCCTGCAACTCCCTCCCTTTCATAGTAATTAATTAGAATTACATGTCGTGCTGCAGATATCCCCTCTCTTATCTTTTATTCTGTTCCCTCAGTAAATGAACAAAAGTGTCTGTTGAGAGAACAAACAGATCAGCTGCTGTGGATGAGGAAACTTCTCAAGAAAGTAAATGTATTTAAGTTGAAATTAATGGAAATTAATAAAATTCTCGTAATCTCAGGAATATGTCATAGTACATATGAAATTTAATAATTTTAAAAGGCCAAAA
>NW_016885759.1:0-323 GCF_001698545.2 Rhinopithecus bieti | reverse complement strand
TACCAGTAGCAGTCAGTCTGCATCCAATGATTACGATTCAGAAGAATAATGCAACCTACTCTTCCAGACTTTAACACCTGCAATTGGAGTCTCAGAAACATCATTTCCTCCACAAGCTTTGCACTTTCCCACTTCCTGGCCCCTGTTCGTACCACCAAGAAAACAGACCCAGTCCTCCTCAAATTCCACCATTCTTCCTTAAGCAAGGGCTTTTGGTCAGCTGTTGTGAACTGCTAATTTGGTAAGAGAGCAGAGTAACATAGTGGGGTTGAGGGCATGGAATCTGGTAGCAGGTTACCTGGTTTCAAAATCTGCCTCTGCAA
>NW_016885758.1:0-1180 GCF_001698545.2 Rhinopithecus bieti | reverse complement strand
CTGAGTTCAGGAATAAGACCTAGTTTTATGCCTATGAGCTGGGTCCAAAATGAATAATAATCGCACCTGTGGCCAGATCCACATATAAGGGTCACAAAGCCCCTCAGCACTGGGCTTTGTAAATATGGGATGGTGACAACTTTTACTTTCACCTGGGTGTGTAATTGACAGCCACAATCAAAACATTTTGTTAGGCCTTGTTATGAAACTGTCTGTACCACCTTAGTTGTTTATACAGTGTGAGTCTGTATTGTAAACTTCTGTGAGCTTTGTAAAGATATGCAACCCAGGATTTTATCTATTGCCCTATGTCTAGTGAAGAGAGGCACAATATCTCCTACTTGCTGAATCCCAATAAAAGTTCAACTATCATGCCTGTGAACTGAAGTTAGTTATATGTCATCATCCCATGTGTGAGCAAAAAATCAGGACAAAGACGAACATCACTCAGGTGATGTGGCAAGCAATATGTCACAATACTATCTCTAGGAAGAACCTAAAAGGAGGGTCATATTAACGGTATGCTGGACCAATTTCACATGGGGAAAACTTAGCTAAGGGATGAGAGCCAAAAGACCTACAGAATGGGTGTAATTTATATGGCTTTGGTGCAGGCAAGACAGTAGCATCATCGTGGTGCTGGGGTCACCAGTATGCCAGAATTATCTCTTTATTCAGGACTCTGGCAGAACAGTAACATCATCTGGGTGCAATAGATCAAAATTTCCCTTTTGGGCATGGTTCAGAAAAGGAACAGGAGAGTCACATGACCTAAATGCTGGGCTCAGTAAGATGTCAAAATTCCACCCTTTTAAAGGCCCAGTTAGGGGAAGACAGTCATATCACTTAGGTCATGGACTCAGAGATATATCCCAATTCCCCATAGACAAGATGCAGACAGAAAAGGAGAGTCATATAACATAGGTGGTTCTTTACGCATATATCACAATATAAAACATAGGGAGAAAACAGGCAGAAGAGATAGATAATCTAGGGGTTGAGTCCTGAGATATGTCACAAGGCTCCCTTATGACAAGAGCAAGACAAAAGAGTTACATCACCTTTCTGCAAGTTTAACTTTTATGTTACAATGTTCTATGTGGGTGAGGCCTAAGCATTGAGTCACATCACCTAGGTGATAGGCCCAGAGACATGTCACAATGCTCCCCTTGAGAAATAG
>NW_016885757.1:0-273 GCF_001698545.2 Rhinopithecus bieti | reverse complement strand
TCCTTCCATCCACTATTCACCATCCACCCATCCATCCATCCACCCATTCATTCACCCATTCATTCACCACCCACTCACCCCCCTATTCATCCACCCACCCATCCATCCACTCATCCATCCACGATTCACCATCCACCCACCTACCCATTCATTCACCCATTCATCCACCACCCACCCATCTATCTACCCACCTACCCATCCATCCACCTACCCACCCATCCATCCACCTACCCACCTATCCTTCCATCCATCCACTATTCACCATCCACCCAT
>NW_016885756.1:0-266 GCF_001698545.2 Rhinopithecus bieti | reverse complement strand
ATGTGTCTGGGGTGTGGATGGTGAGGTCGTCTGTGTGGATGTGTCTGGGGTGTGGATGGTGAGGTCGTCTGTGTGGATGTGTCTGGGGTGTGGATGGTGAGGTCGTCTGTGAATGTGTCTGGGGTATGGGTGAGGTCGTCTGTGTGGATGTGTCTGGGGTGTGGATGGTGCGGTCGTCTGTGTGGATGTGTCTGGGGTGTGGATGGTGAGGTCGTCTGTGAATGTGTCTGGGGTATGGGTGAGGTCGTCTGTGTGGATGTATCTGG
>NW_016885755.1:0-273 GCF_001698545.2 Rhinopithecus bieti | reverse complement strand
GAGACAGTCTCTGGCTCTGTTGCCCAGGTGGAGTGTAATGGCGTGATCTCGGCTCACTGCAACCTCTGCCTCCCGGGTTCAAGCCATTTTCCTGCCTCAGCCTCCTGAGTAGCTGGGATTATAGGCCCATGCCACTACACCTGGCTAGTTTTTGTATTTTTAGTAGAGATGGGGTTTCACCATGTTGGTCAGGGTGGTCTCGAACTCCTGACCTCGTGATCCGCCTGCCTCGGTCTCCCAAAGTGCTGGGATTACAGGCGTGAGCCCCTTGGC
>NW_016885754.1:0-273 GCF_001698545.2 Rhinopithecus bieti | reverse complement strand
CGGTGGCTCAAGCCTGTAATCCCAGCACTTTGGGAGGCCGAGACGAGCGGATCACAAGGTCAGGAGATTGAGACCATCCTGGCTAATACGGTGAAACCCCGTCTCTACTAAAGAATACAAAAAACTAGCCGGGCGACGAGGCGGGCGCCTGTAGTCCCAGCTACTTGGGAGGCGGAGGCAGGAGAATGGCGTAAACCTGGGAGGCGGAGCTTGCAGTGAGCTGAGATCCGGCCACGGCACTCCAGCCTGGGCGACAGAGCCAGACTCCGTCTC
>NW_016885753.1:0-1218 GCF_001698545.2 Rhinopithecus bieti | reverse complement strand
TGTAAAATGAGAAAATAATATTCAAAATACTTTTATTTGAAGAATGTTAGTTTAAAAGAAATGTTTTACATTATGCAAGTGATGCTGCTCGTCATCGACCCTTTGTCTCTCCTTCTACTCATTCATGTAATCACTAATTGCACAGGCATATACTGAGGACTTACTTCAGGTTTGGTCTTATGTCCTATCTGCCTGAATAAACCCAGCCTTCATTTCTGGTTTTGATCATTTCTGTTTTCTAGAAATATTATCCATTGCACCATCCTTTCAAAACTTTCATCATAAGGTTTTGCAATGTTATGATGCATCATCATAAGAGATTCTCCAATGTTTAATGTATCCTGTATTCCCTCAAAAAAGAAAACTGATCACATTTCAACATTTTTTGAATAAACAAAACATTGTAATTAATATAATTTTATTTTGAACTCTTACACATGTTTCTAATGAATATTAAGCTGGCATCATTTGTTGCATTAATTTGATTGACCTTGGATCATGTAGTTATTCAAGATCATGAAATAAAATGAAAAAATTTCAATTTTTTGTCTGTTCTCTGTAATTGTGCATAATAATATGATGTGATGGTTAATACTGAGTGTCAGCTTGATTGGATTGAAGGATGCAAAGGGATCCTGGGTGTCTGTGAGGGTGTTACCAAAGGAGATTAACATTTGAGTCAGTGGGCTGGGAAAGGCACAGGCACACCCACCCTTAATCTGGATGGGCACCACGTACTCAGGTGCCAGTGGGGCTGGAATAAAGTAGACAGCAGAAGGTGGAAGCATCTGACTTGCGGCCTTCATCTTTCTTCTGTGCTGGATGCTTCATGCCCTGGAGTCTCAGACTCCAAGTTCTTCAGTGTTGGGACCTGAACTGGCTCTCCTTGCTCCTCATACATATATGTGTGTGTGTATATATATATATCCATCCTATTAGTTCTGTCCCTCTAGAGATCCCTGACTAATACATATGATTTCATATATGTACAGATTTCAGCTCTAGACGCTAGCAGTCTTAGGTCCTGATGATACTTCTCAGGTTACTATTTCAGTTTCAAAATTTTCCCATGGATAATGGCTTGCCTTCATTGCCTAAGAAAATGTACATTTTCCTAAATGATTTTCATTTTATCTATACTTTAAAGACTTTTATATAAAATATTACTATTCTTTATTATACTTAAAATCTACACAATTGTGTTTATGTTGGCAATCT
>NW_016885752.1:0-583 GCF_001698545.2 Rhinopithecus bieti | reverse complement strand
ACCTTGGGCAGTATGACCATTTTCACAATATTGACTCTTCCTATCCATGAACATGGAATGTTCTTCCATTTGTTTGTATCCTCTTTTATTTCCTTGAGCAGTGGTTTGTAGTTCTCCTTGAAGAGGTCCTTTGACATCCCTTGTAAGTTGGATTCCTAGGTATTTTATTTTCTTTGTAGCAATTGTGAATGGGAGTTCACTCATGACTTGGCTGTTTGTCTGTTATTGATATATAGGAATGCTTCTGATTATTGCACATTGATTTTGTATCCTGAGACTTTGCTGAAGTTACTTATCAGCTTAAGGAGATTTTGGGTTGATGATGGGGTTTTCTAAATATACAATCATGTCATCTACAAACAGGGACAATTTGACTTCCTCATTTCCTAATTGAATACCCTTCCTTTATCTTGCCTGACTACCCTGGCCAGAACTTCCAACACTATGTTGAATAGGAGTGGTGAGAGAGGGCAACCTTGTCTTGTGCCAGTTTTCAAAGGGAATGTTTCCAGCTTTTGCCCATTCATTATGATACTGGCTATGGGTTTGTCATAAATACCTTTTATTTTGAGATACATTCCAT
>NW_016885751.1:0-793 GCF_001698545.2 Rhinopithecus bieti | reverse complement strand
TGATGACCAGAGATAATGAGCATTTTTTCATGTGTCTGTTGGTTGCATAAATGTCTTCTTCTGAGAAGCGTCTGTTCATATTCTTCACCCACTTTTAATGGGGTTGTTTTTTTCTTGTAAATTCGTTTGAGTTCTTCGTAGATTCTGTATATTAGTCCTTTGTCAGATGAGTAGATTGCAAAATATTCTGCAATTCTGTAGGTTGCCTGTTCACTCTGATGGTGGTTTCTTTTGTTGTGCAGAAGCTCTTTAGTTTAATTAGATCCCATTTGTCAATTTTAGCATTTGTTGCCATTGCTTTTGGTATTTTAGACATGAAATCCTTGCCCATGCCTATATCCTGAATGGTATTGCCTGGGTTTCCTTCTAGGATTATCTTCTAGGATTTTCATGGTTTTAGGTCTTACATTTAAATCTCTAATCCATCTTGAATTAATTTTGTATAAAGTGTAAGAAAGGGATCTGGTTTCAGCTTTCTACATATGGCTAGCCAGTTTTCCCAACACCATTTATTAAATAGGGAATCTTTTCCCCATTTCTTATTTTCTCAGGTTTGTCAAAGATCAGATGGTTGTAGATGTGTGGTATTATTTCTGAGAGCTCTGTTCTATTCCATTTGTCTTTATCTGTTTTGGTACCAGAACCATGCTGTTTTGGTTACTGTAGCCTTGTAATATAGTTTGAAGTCAGGTAGCGTGATGCCTCCAGCTTTGTTCTTTTGGCTTAGGGTTGTCTTGGCAATGTGGGTCTTCTTTGGTTCCATATGAACTTTAAAAGTAGTTTTTTTCCAATT
>NW_016885750.1:0-795 GCF_001698545.2 Rhinopithecus bieti | reverse complement strand
TGAGGATGATGATGTTGATGATGATGATATTGGCGGTGGTGGTAATGATGATGATAGTGGTGGTGAGTATGATAATGAAGATGATTATGATGGTGGTGATGATGATGATGATAATGGTGGTGGTGATGATGGTAGTGGTTGTGCTGACAATAAAATGATGATGGTTGTGATCATAATGGTAAAGATGATGGTGATAATAATGATGGTGGTGGTAATGATAGTGATGATGATGATGCTGGTGTATGTATTAGGCAGGGTTCTCTACAGGGACAGAACTAATAGGATAGAAATATGCATAAATGGGAGTTTATTAAGGAGTATTCACTCACACAATCACAAGGTCCCACAATAGGCTGTCTGCAAGCTGAGGAGCAAGGAAGCCAGTCCGAGTCCCAAAGCTAAAGAACTTGGAGTCCAATGTTCGAAGACAGGAAGCATCCTGCATGGGAGAAAGATGTAGGTTAGGAGGCTAAGCCAGTCTAGTCTTTTCACATTTTCTGCCTTTTATTCTGGCCTTACTGGCAGCTGATTAGATCGGGCCCACCCAGATTGAGGGTGTGTCTGCCTTTCCCAGTCTACTGACTCAAATGTTACTCTCCTTTGGCAACACCCTCACAGACACACCCAGGAACAATACTTTGCATCCTTCAATCCAATCAAGTTGACTCTCAATATTAACATTAACCGTCACAGTGGTAATAATGATGAAGATGAAAGGTGGTGGTGGTGATGAAGATGATTGTGGTGGTGAAGATGATGGTGGTAGTGCTGGTGATGGTGGTTGTGGTGATGATG
>NW_016885749.1:0-449 GCF_001698545.2 Rhinopithecus bieti | reverse complement strand
GCTTTTCCCTAGGGGTGTCCAGTGTCCCCAAGCCCTCAACCATGCAGCCACAGGTGTCTATTTCTAGGTACCCACTGGACATCATTTCTGTGTCTAGACAAGCATGACAAACTACAACAAATCGAAAACTGAATCCCGTTCTGGTCTCAAACAACTTTGCCTCTTGCCTTTTCTGCCATTACCGTGAGAAGGTACCAGCTCAGTATAACACAACCCAGCGCTGACCAGCCCTCCTGCTTCCCTATCCCCTTGGGGTGCTGGGGACACACTGCTGACCTTCTCGAAGCTGGTCTCACCCTCATCTTCTAAGCACCTCATATTTTGCCTCACTTTCCTCAACTATAAGAATGAGAATGATAGTGTTTACCTCATCCTGTTTTAAGTGTCTTAAGAAGACCTTTCCCAGGTAACATTTTCTGTCTCTTTAATTTTAATTTTTTTTTTTTTTT
>NW_016885748.1:0-930 GCF_001698545.2 Rhinopithecus bieti | reverse complement strand
TCTTAAGAATGATAAAATGATAAGAATGACAAGATTTCAAACAGGATAAAATTTAATTTTTTAAGTCTACAAACTTTGGAGTATCTTAAATTCTGAGGAAAATAATGGTATAGAGATTCTATTTTATTGAAAGCACTTATATTTTGAAACAGCATGGGATTAATATTGAGAATTCTACACTTTATTTGAAAATTTTGACTTAAAATAACTTCCAGAGCAAGATACTTGGAATGGAGGAAAGAAAGACAGTGTCTATAAAATATTTGTGTAGACACATCACATTTCAGAATGAAAGAATAGTAAGAATATTCTTTATATAGCAGAATTTGATCTTATCTTAATAGGTATACCAGCGTCTATAAAATGTTTACTCAATTAAAATACTGATGGACATCAATTAAAGATGTCCATATCAAATATGTTAATAATATAATACAACTTTCAAATGTTTGCAGTCACTTTGATGTAAAAAAATAAGATCCTGGCCAGGAGTGTTGGTTCATGCCTATAAACCCAGCACTTTGAAAGGCTGAGGCAGGTGAATTGCTTGAGCCCAGAAGTTTAAGACCAGCTCAGGCAACATGGCAAAATCCCATCTCTACAAAAAATACAAAAAAAATAGCTCAGTATAGTGGTATGCATCCATAGTCCCAGCGACCCGGGAGGCTGAGATGGGAGGGTCACCTGAGCCTGGGAGGTGAGGACTGTAGTGAACCATGATCATGCCACTGTACTCCAGTCTGGGTGACAGAGTGAGAACCTGTCCAAAAAAAAAAAAAAATTTGTTCTTTAGAAAAAATACTAATGATAAATTATTAGAAAGGAGCAAGACTAAAAAACTGATTCAAGTACAGGAATACAGAGCAAGAATAATTATTTTGTTTGGTTTTTTTAATGTTCATATCATTCATAAAATTTTTACTTTTTATG
>NW_016885747.1:0-926 GCF_001698545.2 Rhinopithecus bieti | reverse complement strand
TATATAAATAAATATGTATATAATTTAGAAAGCATTGGTTCCCTGAGCACTAGAAACAGTTGCTTCTCATTAGATAATCATAAGCTACTTCTCGGTAACAGCCGAAATATATAGTCAGTTTAATTTATAATGCTAAATTCTGTGAGCTACAGGACTTTTATTTATCCCAAGACCCTGGCACAAAGAGTGTGCTTAATAAACACTTTAAGTCAAAGGAAAATACAAATATGCTGAATATATTGAGCCACATTTTCATGTGTTCTATACCATTAGTTAAGAGTGTCCTTATTTTAAATGCAGAAAACCTGTTTGCTTGATAAATATAAAACTATTTACTTATTTACAATTTTGAGGGACTGCAACACAGTGGGGTTGTAAATGTTTGACTTTAACTTGTTGGATTTTGGTGCTATATTGCCACCTTGTGGTTACTCATCTAAAATGGACTTTTCTTCAAAACAAAATCAAAATAGACAAAACAAAGAATAACTGTTTTGCTTTTGTGATATATGGTGCAAACATAAGTTTGTGCTGTTTTCTTACACACACACACACACGCACACAGACACCACAAACCTGAATCTGAAAGTAGTGATCATGCTTGAAAAGTAGAGAAATGGAACATCTTTCAAAGAATAATCCTTTAATACCGAAAGTCTCTCATATAGGAAAATTAGCTAAGTGGCCTATTATTTTCAAACACAAAATGATATGATTTTAATGGTTAAGTAAAATGTCCTCCCACTCTTTGTAATAAAGAATAATAAAAGAAATAAGGTTTTCTTCCTAGTTTTCAGAGCTTGTTTACATCTTATTAAAATTATTTCTGATGAAATAAGGAAGTAGATATGAAGAAAACATACACGGTGAAATCAAATTTTCTTAGAAGACTATGACTAGAAATTTCCAAAGTATCTTGTTTAGAA
>NW_016885746.1:0-580 GCF_001698545.2 Rhinopithecus bieti | reverse complement strand
AAAAATTATGTTGACCTCAGTGCCTTATGACTCAGTGACTAAGTGCCTTACCTTAACTTTATTGGCAAGTACTTTCACTCATACTAATAAAGTTAAGCAGGCAATTTTTATGGCCTAAAAAATACTCGACTACAACAGCAGAGTTGACTTTCAGAATATTTATACGTGAGCAAATATATATTTGTAAACCTTTTCTCTCTTCTTCTTTTCCCTCATCACTCCCTCATCCCTCCCCTCCAATATGCCACCAATCTAAAACATTGTTATACAGCAAACAGCCAAGGATAGCCAAGATGTTCCTGAAAACAAGTTTGGGAGACTTGTTCCTCTCTTTAAAACCTCAAAACTTCATACAGCCACAGTAATTAAGATGGGAAAAGAAAACAGACCAATGGAATGAAACAGCGAATCCAGAAACAGATTTATGCATATATGAAAATTTGATAGGTTGCCATTGATAATCACAGGAGAAAGAGCAGACTATTTTAGAAATGGTTCTGGAATAATTGACTATTTATATGGAAGAAAAAAAATATTGGATCACCATGTCACTCCATAAAAAATCAATAGCAGATCAATT
>NW_016885745.1:0-271 GCF_001698545.2 Rhinopithecus bieti | reverse complement strand
AAAAAAAATAGCTGGGCGTGGTGGTGCGCACTTGTAATCCCAGTTACTCGGGAGGCTGACCATGTTGGTCAGGCTGGTCTCGAACTCCTGACCTCATGATCCACCCGCCTCGGCCTCCCAAAGTGCTGGAATTATAGGCCTGAGCCCCACTCCCAGCCTTATTTTTTATTTTGAGATGGCGTCTCGCTCTGTCACCCAGGCTGGAGTGCAGTGGCGTGATCTTGGCTCACTACAACCTCCACCTCCCTAGCTCAAGCAATTCTCCTGCCTC
>NW_016885744.1:0-273 GCF_001698545.2 Rhinopithecus bieti | reverse complement strand
CATCCAGGCCCTACACAATTACTGTCGCTTACACAAACAGTTATGGGGCATTCAAATGACAAATGCTAGGCAGCCATCCAAGTCACATTTCTGAAAAATATTTTTATTACAGGAAAATGCTCATGATGTAGCATTAAAAAGGGGGAGGAAAGCAGGAAACCTATCAAAATCAGCAGAGAAAATAACTAGTATAGATCCCAGAGTTAAACTCAGCCTCCTTTCTCTCACTTCCAGGCTGGCCTCAGGAAAATAACAGACAGAAATAAAAAAGAG
>NW_016885743.1:0-269 GCF_001698545.2 Rhinopithecus bieti | reverse complement strand
TATAGACACCACATAGACGCATACGCACTACACAGGCACACATACACATCACCTGCCCATACACAAACATATCACAGACACATCACATACCACATGCACACACACTACACACACAGACCCCACACACAGACACACACCTTATACACACACACCCTATACACACAGAAACACACTACACACATCCTATACACACAGACACACACACCACATATGCCCCACATAGACACATACACACCACACACAGCCCATACACACAGACACACACACCA
>NW_016885742.1:0-1241 GCF_001698545.2 Rhinopithecus bieti | reverse complement strand
AGGTTAAAAGAGTCTATAAAATCTTACCTTATGGTCAAACATTAAAATTGGATAAATATGTACACAAAGCTTTATTAAAACTAAGATTAACCTTAATAGCACACTAATATAAAGGTGAAATTTAGCTTATCTGGTATAAAATCATACAAGAAGCATTATTAAATATAAAATGGTGTTTAGCTTTCTGTGGTCTAAAGACTAATAAAATAGGTGCTAAAGGAAATATTCATTTTACTAGAGGATCATAGAAGTTAAAGACTTAAAACAAACTTTGGCAATTAAGACAGCACACCAAGATGCAAACGCCTGGTGGGAATGGATCAAATATTCCATCTGCGCGTTAAACAAAAGCAATTATTATGTTTGTGCACATGGCAGGCCAGAGGCCCAGATTGTCCCCTTTCCACTAAGGTGGTCCTCCAGTCAACCTAACATGGGCTCCATGGTAGCTCTTTTCAGGATTCTACAGCCTGGAGTAATCAGTCGTGCCAAGCTCTCTCTGCTCTATCCCAAAGTCCAGCACCTTGCGGGTCAGCCCCAAGGGCCATCCGGCCTCCATCTCCCAATACTAAGTTCACTTCGTGTCTCTCACGACAGGGAGGAAACTTAGCATTCCTTGGAGACCTGAAGGGATACGACGAGCTTAAGAATTTTCAAGAGCTTATCAATCAGCCCTTGTTCATGCCCGAGCAGATGTGTGGTGGTAAAATTTACCTTTACTGGGCACTCTGCTGAATAAGTGGAGTGGCACTTATACTTTAGTCCAATTGGATATCCCTTTCACCCTGGCATTTCATCATCCAGAGGGAGGAATAGTAAGATATCATAAAGCGAGAGAAGCCCCTTACAGGTCTTTCGACTCTCACGTCCATTTAGATGCAATTGGAGTCCCACGAGGAATACCAGCTCAGTTTAAAGCTTGAAATCAAGTAGCTACAGAATTTAAGTCAATATTTTAGTGGGTGATAGTTAATAAAATGTAAATTAGATAAACTACATCTATTACAACCAACAGCAACAAGCTTTTCATGAGTTAAAAGGAAAACTCAGGTCGGCCCCAGCCCTGGGGCTACCTGACCTGACAAAACTTTTGCATTCTATGGGTCTAAAAAAAAAAAAATGGCAGATGGAGTTTTAACCCTGACTGTAGAGCCCTGGCCAAAGCCAGTGGCCTATCTCTGAAAACAACTAGATGGGGTTTCCAAAGCTGGCCCCATATCTAAGGGCCCTGGCAGCAATGG
>NW_016885740.1:0-933 GCF_001698545.2 Rhinopithecus bieti | reverse complement strand
TTTCTGGGCTGAGACAATGGGGTTTTCTAGATATAGGATCATGTCATCTGCAAACAGAGACAGTTTTACTTCCTCTCTTCCTATCTGAATACCTTTTATTTCTTTCTCTTGACTGACTGCCCTGGCCAGAACTTCCAGTACTATGTTGAACAGTCGTGGTGAGAGAGGATGTCCTTCTCTTGTGCCAGTTTTAAGGGGAATTCTTCCAGCTTTTGCACATTTATATGATATTGGCTATAGGTTTGTCATAAATAATAACTGTCTTATTATTTCGAGGAAGCCATTATCCTCAGCAAACTAACGCAGGAACAGAAAACCAAACACTGCATGTTCTCATTTACAAGTGGGAGCTGAACAATGAGAACACATGGACACAGGGAGGGGAACAACACATACTTGGGTCTGTAAGGGATGGGGTTGGGGAGGCAGAGTATCAGGATAAATAGCTAAAGCATGCAGAGCTTAAAACCTAGGTGATGGGTTGATAGGTGTAGCAAACCACCATCCCACACGTTTACCTATGTAACAAATCTGCACGCCCTGCACATGTATCCTGGAACTTAAAATAAAATTAATTTTTTAAAAAATGTTAAATGTTTAACAACTAACCTTTCACATAAGTTATTCTTATTAACTCTATACAATAACCTTTGGTTTTACATCTTTAATAAGATGATCTTATTTGCTATCCAGAGGGCAAAACCTAGGCAAACAAAGTATTTACATTTCGGCCACAACATTTTTTCTAAAGTTTCCAAAATTTCCCAAGACTTCATCAAATGTCTTTACTCTATGTCTCTGAATTCAAAATTATCAACACTTAGGACATGTCTTGTGAGTGTGAGTGTTGCTATTTGTGTTACCTTTATTATCTTTTTTAATAGTTTAAATAAATCTTTTTTAAAAGTTTAAAATTAGTTTAGAAAATTTTGC
>NW_016885739.1:0-1135 GCF_001698545.2 Rhinopithecus bieti | reverse complement strand
ACCTCCCACCACACACAGAGGGCAAGGACTGGGGTTACACAGGAAGAAGGGCTGCACCATGTCCCCCCACAGGCCCTCCCCAGGGCCTTTCCCTCAAAGACATCTGCACTCTGTGTGGGCTTGGGTTTCCCAGGGGTCAGTCCTAGGAGGTGACCCTGGCTGAGGTGTAGTGACCCAGGGACCCCAGGGAAGGCCCCACATCATCTGGAGCCCACCACCTGGTGCTCAGGGAGGTGGCCCCTGCCCAGTGGGGAAAAGGGCATGGAGGTGGCACATAAGCAGTGGGAGGAGGAGAAGGAGAGGAGGAGAGAAAGAAGGAGCCTGGGTGCCCTGTGGGGCAGCGGCCGCCATCCTCTGTGGACATCCTGTCCCTGCTTCCATTCCTGCCCTACCCAGAGGATTGGGGGGAGGCCAGTGAGATTCTGGCCTTGGTGCAAAATTTAAGAGGGGCCAGAAATCTCAGGAATCAAGGTAAATAATATTTTAATAGGATATTTTAAATAAAATCAGGCTGGTCATGGGCTAATTACGGGCTCATGCCTGTAATCCCAGCACTTTGGGAGGCCGGGATGGGTAGATCACTTGAGGTCAGGAGCTCAAGATCAGCCTGGCTAACTTGGCAAAATGCCATCTTTACAAATTAAAAAAATAGCCTGGCATTGTGGTGTGCACCTGTAATCCCAGCTACTTGGGAGGCTGAGGTAGGAGAATTGCCTGAATCTGGGAGGCAGATGTTACAGTGAGCTGAGTTCAGGCCACTGCACTCCAGCCTGGGTGACAGAGTGAGACCCCACCTCAGAAAAAAAAAAAGAAAAGAAAATTTAACTCAAACAGGTTCATCATGGACAAAATAGTAGCCCTTCAGTGAAAGCTAGTGTCTACCCAGGCCCCTCTAGGGGTTGATGTCCCTCCTCACCCCTCTGACTTGTCTCCTCCACATTCCATAAAATCTCTCCACCCTTACCTGCCCCACAGGCTCTCCAGGCTGGACCAACCACTTCCCTCCCAGGCTTTCAGCTCCAGCTGGGAGGAGCCAGGTGGGGCCTGTTTATGGGGAGCCTTGCCTCATGGTAACTTCTCACAGTACCTGCACCCCAGCTGTGCCATGTGGAGCCCCTTTCCCACAGAGCCCGAA
>NW_016885738.1:0-273 GCF_001698545.2 Rhinopithecus bieti | reverse complement strand
AGTTTCAGATAATTTTATTGAGCCCTTACCACAACAAAGACATTGTGTTAAGTATAAGGGAGTGTAGAAGAACAACACATATGCTAACCCACCAGGCCCTTCTGTAGTAGCTTCAGGAACGTTATTCAAGCATTTTATCTGTGTGGGAAAATGAAATGCCATTGAAACGATAACCAAAAGTTTGCAGATTGGCATCAAATTTTAGGAACTACTGTCCAATGGAGTTTTCACCCCCCAACCAAAAAAAATCATAAAACTTAAAAAATTCCAACA
>NW_016885737.1:0-657 GCF_001698545.2 Rhinopithecus bieti | reverse complement strand
ATGATTATCTCAATAGATGCAGAAAAGGCCTTCAATAAAGTTCAACACCCCTTCATGCTAAAACTCTCAATAAATTAGGTATTGATGGAACATATCTCAAAATAATAAGAGCCATTTACGACAAACCCACAGCCAATATCACACTGAAGGGGCAAAAGCTGAAAGTATTCCCTTTGAAAACCAGCACAAGACAAGAATACCCTCTTCCACAACTCCTATTCAACATAGTATCGGAAGTTCTGGCCAGGGCAATCAGGCAAGAGAAAGAAATAACGCGTATTCAAATAGGAAGAGAGGAAGTCAAATTGTCTCTGTTTGCAGATGACATGATTGTATATTTAGAAAACCCCCCATTGTCTCAGCCCCAAATCTCCTTAAGCTGATAAGCAACTTCAGCAAAGTCTCAGGATACAAAATCAATATGCAAAATCACAAGCATTCCTATACGCCAATAATAGACAAACAGAGAGCCAAATCATGAGTGAATTCCCATTCAGAATTGCTACAAAGAGAATAAAATACCTAGGAATACAACTTACAAGCAATGTGAGGGACATCTTCAAGGAGAACTACAAACTACTGCTCAAGGAAATAAGAGAGGACACAATCAAATGGAAAAACATTCCATGTTCATGGATAGGAAGAATCAATCTTGTG
>NW_016885736.1:0-210 GCF_001698545.2 Rhinopithecus bieti | reverse complement strand
CTTTCTTTCTTTCTTTCTTTCTCTCTCTTTCTCTCTCTCTCTCTTTCTTTCTTTCTTTTCTTTCTCTCTCTTTCTCTCTGTCTTGTTCTTTCTTTCTTTCTTTCCTTCCTTCCTCCTTCTTCTTCTTCTTCTTTTTTTTTTTGACAGAATCTCACTCTGTAACCCAGGCTGGAGTGCGGTAGAGCAATCTTGGCTTACTGTAACCTGTGT
>NW_016885735.1:0-1651 GCF_001698545.2 Rhinopithecus bieti | reverse complement strand
GGATAGAGAGCTGAGTAATCAATCAATGGGTCTACAGAAACAGACATGGTCACAGATTGAGTGGAAAGAGTGGAGATTGTAGAAAGCCCTTGGTGGGAGAACAGCGACCTGGGATCTACAAGGCGTGGCGAGCCTCAGTTTCCTCATGGGTACGTGAGAGGGCTGCATAGAGATCCCTGAGATCGAAAAAATCATCCCACATCTGTGAATCGAGGATGTACATCAGAGCCTGTGTTTTAACTTGGATGTCTTTTGGTGATAATAAAACTCCACAAACCTTTTCTTTTCCTCTATTTGTCTTATCAAGTTATCTCAACCGGCTTTTAAAGGGTTATTTTGGAGACCTTCTTGGGAAGAAAAGCTGCATAAAATGTCAAGTACAATAGGATTTCTGCCCTTGGGAGAGTTTCTTTTACAAAACGGCTTTGTTTTAGAACACTTCCTCCAAATATATTCCTACCCCGAGTTCCTTTTCTTTGCCTAAAGCCTCTTCAGCTTGCATCTGTCTTATTCCCTGTCACCAGCCCTCATTTTCCTTCAGGTACTTAGCTCCTTTGTCACTTTCTCCAGCTCCTCTGGGCTCCTTCCGTCTTGGAGCCAAGGGGACCAGATGTTGCTGCTCTCCACAGTCTGCACCATCTCGCTGATGCGCCACTACGTGGGTTCTTTCCTGCTTTTCTACCAACTAATGATTCAAGGCCGTGACACCCCAGGCTGCCTCCAATTATTTCAAGAATCACTGTGGAGTTACTGTGTGAGCCACCGTGATGCTCCTTGTCACTTTATCCTTGGAGACTTGCCAGCACAGATGGGAAGCTAAATTCTTCCAGGGCCCTTTACCTGCCATACAAGGGCCGCCCCAGTCCGTACCTTGCCTTGGTTGGATCACTTGTCATAGATGTGTCTCACAGTAACAACATGCTTTTCTCCCTCATTCTACTTTTAAAGAAAAAAACAGGGGCTCAATTAAAATATCTAATATTAGCACAAAAAACTACCATTTTCTAATCAGGAGCATTTCAATTTCTCCTCTCAAGGATCTGCCCTTGTCTCTCAACGGGATTATCAGCCATAAAACATGCACTGGATAATATCAAGACAAAGCTTAGTAACAATATTGGACAATTTGATTTCATCTATTCTCAACTTCAACCCCTGGCTCAACTGAGCCAAGCAGTGGCTGAGGCCTCTGACAGGTGGGCCTGAGGGTTCTGGGAGGTTGGCTTTCCTGAATGCATGGGTAGGCTGGTCTGCTCCACCCGAGTCCAGGAGAGCACGTGGAGACCACGGGTCTCCACTGGGGCCTGACAACCTGTCTACTTCTATGAGAAGCTCACAGGGTCAGCAGTTGCCCTATCAGGTACTTTCTGTGAGACCACCACCACCTCAAGGTACTTCAGTGTTGCCTTCAAACAGGCTGTGGAAAAGAACCACATACACCGGGAGCTCCAGCCTCTGAAAAGATGACTAGAATTACAGCTACTGCAGGGGAGGGGTGACACCTTAACTAGTGACAACAAAATACCAAAATGCCACGAGAATCAAGCACAGCACAAAGAGGGTTTTGAGGGAATTATGATTTTGAGCCGACAAGAAAATCAGGAGAATTTCAGGAAAGAATTTAAGGAGATAATGTTCACTATTAAGACTT
>NW_016885734.1:0-214 GCF_001698545.2 Rhinopithecus bieti | reverse complement strand
TCACCGCGGCTGGGAGGCGGGACTAGATTGTGGCTCTTGCTCGGATGTACTGAGCAGTGTGTGGAGGCTCACGTCGTGAACTTTTGCTCCAGAACAACGGTAGGAATACACCAGGAAAGCCAGGAGAGCCCACAGTAGCGGATGGCTCCTGTCCGGGAGACACCCCAAATACTGTGAGTGCCCAAACTGTGGAAGTGGGAAAGGGAGACCATCC
>NW_016885733.1:0-795 GCF_001698545.2 Rhinopithecus bieti | reverse complement strand
AAAAAAAAAGAGTAGCTCCTAAGAATGTTTCTGAGGTATTAAAATTTCATAGGAGAAGCCATTTAGGAAAGAAACGTCTAAAGAGGCTTGTTAGGGGAGTGAAGATGGAAACTGAAAGGTTGAGAAACACTACTCTTGCTCTCTAAGAAGCAGTTTTACTGAAAATCATTGAACGTGAAGTTTCTCCATTCTGTGGGAGGCAAGCTTCAGGGTGACTGCTGGCCTGGGAAGAGGCAAATCCTCCTAGGAAACCACCGTCCCACCGTTTAATGGAAATATGGGATTCTGCTATTATGGATTTTCTCTTATGGCCTAAATTTCTAATACTCCCCAAAGTGCAAATATCTCTGGATAAGGTAATACTTTTCATTTTCATTTTTTTGAGACAGAGTTTCACTCTTGTTGCCCAGGCTGGAGTACAGTGGTGCGACTACTGCTCACTACAACCTCCGCCTCCCAGGTTCAAGCGATTCTTCTGCCTCAGCCTCCAGAGTAGCTGGGATTATGGGCGCCTGCCACCATGCCTGGCTAATTTTTTGTATTTTTTGTAGAGATGGGGTTTCACCATGTTGGCAGGGTTGGTCTCAAACTCCAGACCTCAGGTAATCCAACTGCCTTGGCCTCCCAAAATGTTGGGATTATAGGCATGTGCCACTGCACCCGGCCTGGATAAGGTAATAATTTTAATCATCTACTTATATCTTGGTATCAGGATCTATCAATTCCTTGTCTGATCATTTTTTTAAAATTTTAAATTATTTATTTATTTATTTATTTATTTATTTATTTATTTAT
>NW_016885732.1:0-659 GCF_001698545.2 Rhinopithecus bieti | reverse complement strand
ATATATATTATTATTATATATAAATATTAGGGTTCTCTAGAGGGACAGAACTATGTCTATATCTATCTATCTATCTATCTATCTATCTATCTATCTATCTATCTGTAGTTTCCATAGTCCGTGGCATAGACTAGGTGAAATTGACTTTACAACATCCTGAAGGGTAACACCCAGACTCTCACCTGTACTCCCCGAAATCCTGTGCCCTGGAGATTGGAGAAACCTTCAAACCAAAGCCAGTGTTAAGTTAGCTCAGTCTTTGATTGAGCATGCAATCTGCCTATACTTGGCTTCCAGGGGTGGGTGAGGGAGAATTCCTGCCTAGAACAAGGTCACATTACAAAGAATCTTCACAATGCTCATGAGACATTTCGGACCTTCCATCAGAAGCATTCAGGATGGCAGGAGACTGGACATGATGAGCAAACATGGGGATAGGAGGAAGGAAACAGAGAATGGAAGGAGGTGACAGCTGACAAGGCCTTGTGTTCTCAGATGCTGAGCATGAAATGAAGCATTTATGATGAAAGAAACAGAACAGATGTATGGTACAATATTAAATATACAACAGTAAATTACAGCAGGTGGCTGCACAGCAGCTTAGACACAGCAGAAGAGAAGAGGATGGAATTGGAAGATCAATGTTCAGGACGGATGCA
>NW_016885731.1:0-595 GCF_001698545.2 Rhinopithecus bieti | reverse complement strand
TCATAAAGTCTTTGTCCATGCCTATGTCCTGAGTGGTATTGCCTAGGTTCTCTTCCAGGGTTTTATGGTTTTAAGTCTTATGTTTAAGTCTTTAATTCATCTTGAGTTAATTTTGTATAAAGTGTAAGGAAGGGATCCAGTTTCAGCTTTCTGCATATGGCTAGCCAATTTTCCCAACACCATTTATTAAATAGGGAATCCTTTTCCCATTGCTTGTTTTGTCAGGTTTGTCAAAATCAGATGGGTTGTAGATATGTGGTGTTATTTCTGAGGCCTCTGTTCTGTTCCATTGGTCTATATATGTGTTTTGGTACCACTACTATGCTGTTTTGGTTACTGTAGCCTTGTAGTATAGTTTGAAGTCAAATACTGTGATGCCTCCAGCTCTGCTCTTTTGCTTAGGATTGTCTGGGCTATGTGGGCTCTTTTTTGGTTCCATATGAACTTTAAAGTAGCTTTTCTAATTTTGTGAAGAAACTCAGTGGTAGCTTGAGGGGATTAGTATTGAATCTATAAATTACCTTGGGCAGTATGGCCATTTTCACGATATTGATTCTTCCTATCCATTATTGTGGAATGTTCTTCCATTTGTGTC
>NW_016885730.1:0-645 GCF_001698545.2 Rhinopithecus bieti | reverse complement strand
TATATTATATATATATATAATATATATGCATTCACTTGATGGTGTTTCATAAATCCTATAGGCTTTCTTCATTCCTTTTTTTTTATCCTTCAAATGAATAATTTCAAGTGAGCTGTATTTGAGTTCACCAATTCTTTCTTCAGCTTGATGATCTGCTGTTAAAGTTCTCTATAGTACATGTTAATTCAGCCACTGCATTTTCTAACTCCAGAATTTATGTTTTTTTTAAAATATTTTTTCTTTAAACTTTTGTTCTTGTTTTCCTGATTTTGTTAGATTCTTTATCTGTTTTCTCTTATAGCTCATTAGGCTTCTTTAAAACAATTACTTTTAATTCTTTGTCATGCAATTTGTAGGTCTCCATTTCTTTGAGGTCAGCTACTGGACATTCATTGTGTACTCTTTGGTGGTGTCCTATTTTCCTGATTGTTCATGATCCTTGTAGCCTTGCATTTTACATGTCTGTGCATTTGAGGAAGCAGACACTTCCTCCGGACTGTATGGACTGGCAGAAGAGAAAATGGTTTACTTGTGGCACACAGAATGTTTCTGCCATATCCATTTTATTCTATGGACTGAGATACGGACTAGTTGATCTGGGTCTCAACACAGTCTTCCTACATCCTTAGCCTCAGCTTCCACCTC
>NW_016885729.1:0-290 GCF_001698545.2 Rhinopithecus bieti | reverse complement strand
TAGCCGGGCGAGGTGGCGGGCGCCTGTAGTCCCAGCTACTCCGGAGGCTGAGGCAGGAGAATAGCGTGAACCCGGGAGGCGGAGCTTGCAGTGAGCTGAGATCCGGCCACTGCACTCCAGCCTGGGCGAGAGAGCAAGACTCCGTCTCAAAAAAAAAAAAAAACAAAGGCACTTGGGTCAAACTTTAGGCTCTCATGGGTTTGGATGTAATCTTTGGTCTCATTTTCAGTTACCAACAGAGTGTTGCCTCTGATTTCTTTGACTCTTCCCTGCTGAATTTACTATGCCTT
>NW_016885728.1:0-212 GCF_001698545.2 Rhinopithecus bieti | reverse complement strand
CTTTTTTTTTTTTTTTTTTTTTTTTTTTTTTTTTTTTTTTTTTTTTTTTGAGATGGAGTCTTGCACTGTCATTTAGGCTGGAATGCAGTAGCACAATCTCAGCTCACTGCAACCTCCACCTCCCAGGTTCAAGCAATTCTCCTGCTTTGGCTTCCCGAGTAACTGGGATTACAGGCACCTGCCACCACGCCTAGCTAAGTTTTTGTATTTTT
>NW_016885727.1:0-379 GCF_001698545.2 Rhinopithecus bieti | reverse complement strand
CCCTTTACTTTTGTATTTGTTCATTTTTTCTACCTTCCTGTCTTTTAATTTGATGCTTTTCTGTAGTGGTATGTTTTGATTCTTTCTTTTTTATCTTTTATGAATCTACTAATAGGTTTTGTGGATACCATTAGGGTTACATAAAACATCTTACAGTTTTACAAGTCTATTTTAACTTGTAATAAATTAACTCCTTCCTTCCTGCCTTCCTTCTTTCTTTCCTTCCTTCCTTCTTCTCTTTCTTTCTTTCTCTTTCTGTCCTTCCTTTCTTCCTTCCTTCCTTCCTTCTTCTCTTTCTTTCTCTTTCTGTCCTTCCTTTCTTCCTTCCTTCCTTCCTTCTTCTCTTTCTCTCTTTCTTTCTCTTTCTGTCCTTCCTTCC
>NW_016885726.1:0-1008 GCF_001698545.2 Rhinopithecus bieti | reverse complement strand
GTTTACAAATACTTAAAACATATTTATTTATTTATTTATTTATTTATTTATCACAAGATTCCATTTGAGAAGATATCATTAGGGTAAATTAAAGATTTTCTGATTTCTGTTAAATAAGTTCTCTTAGTAAAATTTATATAACCTACATATTATTCTCCTTTCCCTTACACTTCTGTTTATATTTTATTAAAAGTAACAAAAGTTATAAGAATTTTCTTAAATGTAATGAAAAAAGTGAAAATTACTCATATTGACTACATCATCCTCATAAACTTGGTACTCTTATGTAATTAAGAAGATGCTTCTAAAGTATTAACTCCATCTTGTACCTGAAGAATAGTAAACTGCTTTAAAAAAAATCAATAGACTAGGGAAAATGGTTGTCACACTGGAATAGATTCTATCATTGTACATTTATCATTTGATGTATTGAGACGTTCTCTGGACTAAAGATGTCAATTCATCTCACCTGGCATGCCAGGTTTTGAATGTATCTAACACCTTCTACACAAGAAAACAATACAGCTGATTCATCAAAAGCATCACTCTAAGCCCCTAATGAGTTTTAGTACATATTTCTTTAGAATTAGAAGGACCTTGCATTCGTTCTCTCCATTGATCATCCTAACAGCAGTAAGAAGTAAGTTACACAAGCATATTATGCCCACCTGTGCAGATGTCTAAACTTAGCCACAGATAGGTTAGTGGTTTGCCCATGACTCCCATCTAACAATGAGCTGATCTGGAAATTCAAGCCAATTTTCTGAATAAATGGATGCTTTTCACTCTATTTGGCTCAAAATAGCTAAATTTCTATAAATATTTTAAAAGGATTTACCTCTATTCTGAAATTCATACTTTATTTTGCGAGAAAATTTTCCATTTGTATTTCCATTGGAGATCCCTCAATAACTTAGCAGTACTAGATTGTTCAAGTTCATGGATACTCTGGCAAAAGTTTAGGTTTAGAGTATATCACATTAAAATAATATGCTTGGCCGGGCGCGG
>NW_016885725.1:0-214 GCF_001698545.2 Rhinopithecus bieti | reverse complement strand
AGTGGAGATGGGTTTTACCATGTTTTCCAGGCTTGTCTCCAACTCCTTACCTTAGGTGATCTGCCTGCCTCAGCCTCCTAAAGTGCTGGGATTACAGTTGTGAGCCACCATTTTCAGCCTCTGTGATTCTTTTTTCCCATAATTTATGAGGAAATAAAGAGTTGGAGTTGCAGCCATGGCATGAGTAGAATGAAGCTGAGTGTGACTCAGTGAG
>NW_016885724.1:0-213 GCF_001698545.2 Rhinopithecus bieti | reverse complement strand
ACTCTCCCTGGGTTTTTTTTTTTTTTTTTTTTTTTGAGACGGAGTCTCACTCTGTTGCCAGGCTGGAGTGCAGTGGCGCGATCTCGGCTCAATGCAACCTCTGCCTCCTGGGTTCAAGCAATTCCCTGGCCTCAGCCTCCCTAGTAGCTGGGACTACAGGTGTGTGCTACCACGCCCAGCTAATTTTGTTTGTTTGTTTGTTTTTTGAGACGG
>NW_016885723.1:0-1010 GCF_001698545.2 Rhinopithecus bieti | reverse complement strand
CATATGGCTAACCAGTTTTCCCAACACCATTTATTAAATAGGGAATCCTTTCCCCATTGCTTGTTTCTGTCAGGTTTGTCAAAGATCGGATGGTCATAGATGTGTGGTGTTATTTCTGAGGCCTCTGTTCTGTTTCATTGGTCT
Source organism: Rhinopithecus bieti (assembly GCF_001698545.2). Lineage (NCBI taxonomy): Eukaryota > Metazoa > Chordata > Mammalia > Primates > Cercopithecidae > Rhinopithecus > Rhinopithecus bieti. The sequence goes on along the minus strand of NW_016885723.1, from coordinate 866 downwards.
ATATATCTGTTTTGATACCATTACCATACTGTTTTGGTTACTGTAGCCTTGTAGTATAGTTTGAAGTCAGGTAATGTGATGCCTCCAGCTTTGTTCTTTTACTTAGGATTGTCTTGGCTATACCAGCTCTTTTTTGGTTTCATATGAAATTTAAAGTATTTTTTTTCTAATTCTGTGAAGAAAGTCAATGGTAGCTTTGGGCAGTATGGTCATTTTCATTATATTGATTCTTCCTATCCAAGAGCATGGAATGTTTTCCATTTGTTTGTGTCCTCTCTTATTTCCTTGAGCAGTGGTTTGCAGTTTTCCTTGTAGAGGTCCTTCACATCCCTTGTGAGTTGTATTTCTAGGTATTTTATTCCCTTTGTAGCAATTGTGAATGGGAGTTCACTCATGATCTGGTTCTCTGTTTGTCTTTTATTGGTGTATAGGAATGCTTGCGATTTTTTCACATGGATTTTGTATCCTGAGACTTTGCTGAAGTTGCTTATCAGTTTAAGGAGTTTTGGGCTGAGACGATGGGATTTTCTAAATATACAATCATGTAATCTGCAAACAGAGACAATCTGACTTCCTCTCTTCCTATTTGAATACCTTTTATTTCTTTCTTCTGCCTGATTGCCCTGGCCAGAATTTCCAATACTATGTTGAATAGGAGTGGTGAGAGAGGGCATCCTTATCTTGTGCTGGTTTTCAAAGGGAATGCTTCCGACTTTTGCCCATTCAGTGTGATGTTGGCTATGGGTTTGTCATAAATAGCTCTCATTATTTTGAGATATGGTCCATTAATATGTAGTTTATTGAGTGTTTTTTAGCATGAAGGGATGTTAAATTTTATCGAAGGCCTTTTCTGCATCTATTGAGAT
>NW_016885722.1:0-1011 GCF_001698545.2 Rhinopithecus bieti | reverse complement strand
TCACACCATTCTCCTGCCTCAGCCTCCTGAGTAGCTGGGACTACAGGCACCTGCCACCACGCCTGGCTAATTTTTTGGTATTTTAGTAGGGACGAGGTTTCACTGTGGTCTTGATCTCCTGATCTCGTGATCTGCCCGCCTTGGCCTCCCAAAGTGCTGGGATTACAGGCGTGAGCCACTGCACCCGGCCTCCCCTTTATCATTTTTTATTGTGTCTATTTGATTCTTCTTTCTCTTCTTCTTTATTAATCTAAGTAGTGGTCCATCTATTTTGTTAATTTTTTCAAAGAAACAGCTCCTGGATTCATTGATTTTTTGGAGGGTTTTTTGTGTCTCTATCTCCTTCAATTCTGCTCTACTCTTAGTTATTTCTTGTCTTCTGTTAGCTTTTGGATTAGTTTGCTCTTGCTTCTCTAGCTCTTTTAATTGTGATGTTAAGGTGTTGATTTGAGATCTTTCTACCTTTCTGATGTGGGCATTTAGTGTCATAAATTTCCCTCTTTACACTGCTTTAGCTGTATCTGAGAGACTCTGGTACATTGTCTCTTTGTTCTCATTGGTTTCAAAGAACTTGGTTTCTGCCTTAATTTCATTATTTAGCCAAGAGTCATTCAGGAGTAAGTTGCTCAGTTTCCATGTAATTGTGTGGTTTTGAGTGAGTTTCTTAATCCTGAGTTCTAATTTGATTGCACTGTTGTCTGAGAGACTGTTTGTTATGATTTCCATTCTTTTGCATTTGCTGAGGAGTATTTTATTGCCAATTATGTGGTCCATTTTATAATAAGTGCCATATGGCACTGAGAAGAATGTATATTCTGTGGATTTGGGGTGGAGAGTTATGCAGATGTCTATTAGGTCCACTTGATGCAGAGCTGAGTTCAAGTCGTGAATATCCTTGTTAATCTTCTGTCTCACTGATCTGTCTGATATTGACAGGGGCATGTTAAAGCCTCTCACTATTATTGTGTGTGAGTCTAAATCTCTTTGTAGGTCTCTAAGAACTTGTTTTAT
>NW_016885721.1:0-291 GCF_001698545.2 Rhinopithecus bieti | reverse complement strand
TGAAGACATTCTTTTCTGCACGAAAGCTCAAAATTTTCTTGAAAAAAAATGGATCAGAAACTCATTTATGCAAAGTGTAAATTACCAAAAATCATTCCACAAAAAAAGAGAAAGGAAACCTTTAGGGTATATTAGAAATTGTGCATTAACGTTATTCTTACCCAAGAAGGACAGGTTTCTGTAGTTCTCTAACATCACTTTCCTATACAAATCCCGCTGAGCAGTGTCCAGGCATTGCCTCTCCTCCAGAGAGAATTCTATGGCCACATCCCTAAATGTCAATGGCCCCTG
>NW_016885720.1:0-659 GCF_001698545.2 Rhinopithecus bieti | reverse complement strand
GTGAGCCACCGCGCCCGGCCCTCACTCTTTAATAATAGTCTCTTATCAGTACGTAGAAAGCTTCCTCATTCTTTGTTTATGGCTGTGTAATTTTCTGTCGTATAATAAGTGCCCCATTTTCCAATTCTAATACAGTGTCTCCAATTGTATGCTATCATCATCACATTGTGATGAATGTTCTTGTATATACATCATTTCACATGTCTGTGAACATATCTACAGGATAAACTTATAGAAGTAGAATATCTGAGTCAGAGTGTTTATTTATTCTAATGTGCTTTTTTTTTTAAAGTATAGCTAGCACACCAAATCTACAATTTCATTATTTGCATTTTTTATAATGAGGGTAGGTTTTAAAATGGTGAATCAGGCCAGGCGTGATGTCTCATACCTGTAATCCCAGCACTTTGGGAGGCTGAGGTGGGTGGATCACGAGGTCAGAAGATCAAGACCATCCTGGCTAACACAGTGAAACCCCGTCTCTACTGAAAATACCAAAAAAATTAGCTGGGAGTGGTGGCAGACGCCTGTAGTCTCAGCTACTCGGGAGGCTGAGGCGGGAGAATGGCATGAACCCAGGAGATGGAGCTTTCAGTGAGCCAAGATCATACCACTGCACTCCAGCCTGGGCGACAGAGCAAGACTCTGTCTAAAAAAAA
>NW_016885719.1:0-291 GCF_001698545.2 Rhinopithecus bieti | reverse complement strand
CTTCCTCTTATACTATTCTTTGGAAGGAAGTCTTTATGCACGGCCCACACTAAAGGAGTAAGAGTTATATTCCCCACTCCTTAAGGGTGGGGTATCTTTTCTACATGGGTGAATTTCCATTATCTCTCATATACTTATTTATTCAATAATTTATTTATATAAGCATGGAGTCATGAATATTTGTTTCATATTTGGGGCAATAATACAGTACTACTTCATGTTGCTCAAATTATTACAGTTTTGGCCATTGGAATATCTTTCACTTAACTCCTATGCCTCCATCAATTTAAG
>NW_016885718.1:0-1013 GCF_001698545.2 Rhinopithecus bieti | reverse complement strand
TACATTAGGTATTTCTCCTAATGCTATCAGTCCCCTAGCTAACCACTCACTGACAAGGCCCCAGTGTGTGATGTTCCCAACCCTGTGTCCTTGTGTTCTCATTGTTCAATACCCACTTATGAGTGAGAACATGCAGTGTTTGGTTTTCTGTTCCTGTGTTAGTTTGCTGAGAATGATGGTTTCCAACTTCATCCATCTCCCTACAAGGGACACGAACTCATCCTTTTTTATGGCTGCATAGTATTCCATGGTGTATATGTGCCACATTTTCTTTATCCAGTCTATCACTGATGGGCATTTGGGTTAATTTCAAGTCTTTGCTATTGTGAACAGTGCTACAATAAACATAGGTGTGCATGTGTCTTTATAGTGGAATAATTTATAATCCTTTGGGTATATATCCAGTAATGGGATGACTGGGTCAAATGGTATTTCTGGTTCTAGATCCTCGAGGAATTGCCACACTGTCTTCCACAATGGTTGAACTAATTTACACTCCCACCAACAGTGTAAAATTGTCCCAGTATCTCCACATCTTCTCCAGAATCTGTTGTTTCCTGACTTTTAATCATCACCATTTTAACTGGCAGTAGATGGTGTCTCATTGTGGTTTTGATTTGCATTTATGTAATGGACAGTGATGATGAACTTTTTTTCATGTTTGTTGTCCACATAAATGTCTTCTTTTGAGAAGTGTTTGTTCATATCTTTCACCCATATTTTGATGTTTTTTTCTTGTAAATTTGTTTAATTTCCTTGTAGATTCTGGATATTAGCCCTTTGTCAGGTGGATAGATTGTAAAATTTTCTATTCTGTAGGTTGCCTGTTCACTCTGATGATAATTTCTCTTGCTGTGCAGAAGCTCTTTAGTTTAATTAGATCCCATTTGTCAATTTTGGCTTTTGTTGCCACTGCTTTTGGTGTTTTAGTCATGAAGTCTTTGTTCATGCCTATGTCCTGAATGGTATTGCCTAGGTTTTCTTCTAGGGTTTGTATAGTTTTAGGTCTTACA
>NW_016885717.1:0-1005 GCF_001698545.2 Rhinopithecus bieti | reverse complement strand
CGGCTGTCTGGAGAGCGTTTGGATGGTTTCCGGCCCTTCAGTGGCAGACAGGACGATGCCTGTGCTGGGCCGTGGGGCCATGTGTCTCCACTCCCGCTGGTCCTTTCCACACCCTGAACCCCAGCGTCACCACTGGCATCTCAGCACTTGGTGGTGTGTTTTCTGCTGACTGGGGAGGAGTGGGGTCCTGGAGGTTGAGGCACTTCTGTGCCGCACGTTTTGGTGGTTTATGGCGATGTCCGAGCGGAGTTTGAGAGGGTGGGTCTCAGCGTGAGCAAAAGAAAAGTAAAATGGGGATGCTCCGTGTGGAGAGTGTGAGAGTGGTGGCTGCCGAGGGAAAGCCCAGCACAGCCCTCCTGCCGCCCTGCATGGGGCTCCCCGCACAACCCCGCCCAAGAGCACTTGATGTGGGGATGGACCCATTGAAGGGAGTGTGGGCTTTAAAAGGTGCCAGACACTGAGGAGGCACATGCCGCTGGGGCCCAGGATGCCCCAGCCCCGAGACTGAGGCCCGGGGCCCGTCTTAGCCCCACCCGCTGCGACACAACTCTGTGGCAGGGCTTCACAGCCCACCTTAGTTCTCAGTCTGAGATCCGAGTTCTGGTGACGGCTTGTAGACAGCTGCCTTCTCACTGCGTCCTCTCGTGGGGAGGGAGGGAGGGAGGGAGAGCTTCTGGTGTCTTCCTCTTTTACAAGGACACCCTTCCTCTTACATCCGGGCCCCGCCTCCCTCCCCACCCCGTGACCTCAGGTGCTGGCCGCTAAAGGGTTGGGGCTCTGAGGCTGGGACTTACTGGGTGGGGAAGTCGGGGCCTTTGGGTGCAGCACTGGGGATCAGCGGGTCGGTCAAGGAGCTTCCCCAAGGGCAGTGGTTGCTGCGACTCCACCCAGTGAGCAGCCAGGCCGCCTCAGGCACTCTGGGGCTCTGCCAGCCCTGAGGCTGACCTGCTGCTTCAGCATGTCCGGCCATCTGCCTGGGTTCTGCCCGGGGCGCCTTAGACGGCT
>NW_016885716.1:0-656 GCF_001698545.2 Rhinopithecus bieti | reverse complement strand
AAATTTCCTTCTTAACACTGCTTTAGCTGTGTCCCAGAGATTCTGGTACGTTGTGTCTTCGTTCTCATTGGTTTCAAAGAACTTCTTTATTTCTGCTCTAATTTCGTTATTTGCCCAGCAGTCGTTCAGGAGCAGGTTGTTTAGTTTCCATGTAGTTGCATGGTTTTGAGTGAGTTTCTTTTTTGAGACATGTAGTTGCACGGTTTTGAGTGAGTTTATTTTTTGAGACCTCTGCCTCCTGGGTTCAAGCAGTTCTCCTGCCTTAGCCTCCCAAGTAGCTGGGACTACAGGCACCCACCACCACGCCTGGCCAATTTTGTATTTTAGTAGAGACAGGGTTTCACCATATTGGCCAGGCTCGTCTCAAACTCCTGACCTTGTAATCCACCCGCCTTGGCCTCCCAGAGTGCTGGGATTACAGGCCTGAGCCACTGCACCCGGCCTCGAGTGAGTTTCTTAATCCCGAGTTCTAATTTCATTGCACTATGGTCTGAGACTGTTTGTTATGATTTCTGTTCTTTTGCATTTGCTGAGGAATGTTTTACTTCCATTTTGTGGTTGATTTTAGAATACGAGCTATGTGGCACTGAGAAGAATATTTATTTTGTTGATTTGGGGTGGAGAGTTCTGTAGATGTCTATTAGGTCCACTTGGTC
>NW_016885715.1:0-269 GCF_001698545.2 Rhinopithecus bieti | reverse complement strand
AAAATAATTTATAGGTTTTAAAAAATTTTGTTCATATCATAGTTTTCTTTCCCAAATATCATTGACTTGTCTATCTGTATTGTTACTGAATCTCATGAAGTTGCATTAAGACCATTACTTTAATTTTTTTTCTGAAAGTTCATTGATTTTATTTTCATTGGGATCTGTTACTAAGGAGTTATTTTATTCCTTTGATGGCACCACATTTCCTTTATTTTTTATTTTCTCATGTTTCTTTGTCAATGTCTCTGCATCTGGTGGAGCAATTA
>NW_016885714.1:0-1434 GCF_001698545.2 Rhinopithecus bieti | reverse complement strand
TGTGTGTCTATGCATGCGTGTGTATGTATGCATGTGCATACTTATGTATGGATATGCATTTTGTGTGTGTGGGTTTATACACACATGTATATATGTATTTTTTGGCCTGAGTACTGTTTTACAAGAGGAAGAGCTCTGCCTTCAGTGTACTGGTGGAGCAAGGTGAAGGGTAGAACAGTAACATCACTCTTCCCTCTTTGTTTTAGCTCTGTTCCACTATTTACTAAAAGATGCAGCCCTTAAGGCTGACTCCTTGGGGCGACAGAGTAGGGTTTTCCAGGGAGGCAAAATGGTATCAGTGTTCAAACAAGCCCACAACAGATTATTGTCCTGGAGGCCACCTTTGGTCACTGTGATTTCATGATGCAGGAGGGTCACAAAAGAGGAGCATGCCCCTCTCCCTCCTGGTCTAGGGCATCAGGCTGGGGCCAGCCTGGCATTCCACACCTGCAGATGTGGCCTTCCCCTTCCTCCTGTCCACGGGCAGGAGCCTAGCTCCTGACCAGCCCCAAGCCCCATGCCCCGCCAACCTGGGTGGATCAGGTGGGACAGGTGACTGTTGTTTTCTGTTCCTGCTCTTGCAGGTGTCTGCATTCCTGAGTGCCTGGTCACTGGCGGCAGAGCATGCTGCAGGCAGCACCTCGCCTGTGCTCCGGGATGGGGAGGATGGGCCTGCCCTGTTGGCAAGATGTCTTCTAGGTCTGAATTGGAGCTGGAAAGTAGGAAACTAGCTCTGCTGTCCTGCCTGAAGGAAGGGGTGTGGGTGTCAGCTCAGCCTCACATTCCAGTTACTTGGGAGGCAGTTAGAGCACGAAAGGTGGAGATTCAGGCTGTTCCTATTGAAAAGCACTGAGATTTATTCCACCATCTATTCAAGAAAACTATTTTAAAGAATTCAGATGACACTGGAATAAAAGCCAATTACCTTTCATGGAATTCACTGGAAGCCCCACAACTGTCTGTGTTGTTTTCTGCCACTGTGACTGTCTCCCTGGAAGGCAGAGGCCTGAGGGGCCCCGGGTGCAGGCTTTCCATGGTCCTGGCAGCACCCTGGTGGTGTGTGATTGGAAAGTGTACTCATCCCCACCCTGTAGGTTCACATTACAGCTATCCTAGAAGTGAGTACCAGAGAGGCCACCACCTTGCTGACGCTCCCGGAGCTGCAGGAGCTCCCCAATTAATTTGAGTTCCAGCCCCAGCTTTGCTCCTAGTGAGGACTGTGTCCTTCGACAAGCTGCTCAGTTTTGTTTTGTTTTGTTTTGACGGGGAAGGGTAGGTGTTTTCCTTATGGTCTTGGAATACATGATGCTGTGTTCACACGTACCATGCCAGGCCTAGCATGTACCCCAGGGTAGGTGCTTGGTACATGTTAACTCTCTCCTCTTTCTTTTTTTTTAATTTTATTTTTTATTATTATACTTTAAGTTATAGGGT
>NW_016885713.1:0-272 GCF_001698545.2 Rhinopithecus bieti | reverse complement strand
GCCAATTTTTTTTTTTTTTTTTTTTTTTTTTTTTTTTTTTTTTAACTGAGTCTCTCTCTGTTACCCAGGCTAGAGTGCAGTCACGCAATCTTGGCTCACTGCAACCTCCACCTCCTGGGTTCAACTGATTCTCCTGCCTCAGCCTCCTGAGTAGCTGGCATTACAGGTGTACACTCCCACACCCAGGTAATTTTCTTTTTTCAGGAGAGATGGGATTTTTTACCATGTTGGCCAGGCAGATCTCGAACTCCTAACCTCAAGTGATCCACCCG
>NW_016885712.1:0-655 GCF_001698545.2 Rhinopithecus bieti | reverse complement strand
TGCTTGTTTTGTCAGGTTTGTCAAAATCAGATCGTTGTAGATCTGTGGTGTTATTTCTGAGCCCTCTATTCTGTTTCATTGGTCTATATATCTGTTTTGGTACCAGTGCCATGCTGTTTTGGTTACTGTAGCTTTGTAGTACAGTTTGAAGTCAGGTAGCATGATGCCTTGAGCTTTGTTCTTTTGCCTAGAATTGTCTTGGCTATATGGGCTTTTTTATGGTTTTGTATGAAATTTAAAGTAGTTTTTTCCTAATTCTGTGAAGAAAGTAAATGGTAGCTTGATGGGAATAGCATTGAATCTATAAATTACTTTGGTTAGTATGACCATTTTCATGATATTAATTCCTCCTATCCATGAGCATAACATTTTTTTTTTCCTTTTGTTTGTGTCCTCTCTTATTTCCTTGAGCAGTGGTTCATAGTTCTTCTTGAAGAGGTCATTCATGTCCCTTGTAAGTTATATTCCTAGGTATTTTATTCTCTTTGTAGCAATTGTGAATGGGAGTTCTCATGATTTGGCTCTCTGTTTGTCTTATTATTGGTGTATAGGAATGTTTGTGATTTTCCACATTGATTTTGTATCCTGAGACTGCTGAATTTGCTTCTCAGCTTAAGATCTTTTGGGGCTGAGATGATGGGGTTTTCTAAATATA
>NW_016885711.1:0-262 GCF_001698545.2 Rhinopithecus bieti | reverse complement strand
TGGGGCTGATGGTGGTAGTGGTGGTGGTGATGGTGGTATTGGTGATGGTGGTGTGGTGATGGTGATGGTGATAGTTGTGGTGGTGGTTGTGGTGATGGTGTTGGTGGTAGTGATGGAGGTGGTGGTGATGGTGGCAGTGGTGGTGTTGGTAGTGATGGTGGTTTAAGTGGTAGTGGTGATGGTGGTGGTGGTGATGGTGATAGCTGTGGTGTTGGTGGTGGTGGTGATGGTGATGGTGATAGTTGTGGTGGTGGTGATGGTT
>NW_016885710.1:0-290 GCF_001698545.2 Rhinopithecus bieti | reverse complement strand
GACCATACTGATAGTCAGTGATTTAAGCTGAGCTAGGTAAAGCTAATATTTGTGCTACTAAGGATGTTACTCCCTTTTCCTGTGGGACTTGAACCTGGAAGCTTAGAGCTATAAATATTACAGACATCTTTTGACCTAATGGGTGGAGAGCCAAAGCCACCAAAAGCAGAACTGAAAGGAGAGAAACCAGGTTCTGATGACATCGGGACAGCTGTTGCCTAAGACGACTGTAAAGTCTGCGCCATCCCTAGTCTTTTTTTTTTTTTTTTTTTTTTTTTTTTTTTTTTCTT
>NW_016885709.1:0-271 GCF_001698545.2 Rhinopithecus bieti | reverse complement strand
AATTTTTTAATTTTTTTATTTTAAATATTTAATTTTTTTTTTTTTTTTTTTTTTTTTTTTTTTTTTTTTTTTTTTGAGGTGGTCTCGCCCTACTACTCAGGCTGGAGTTCAGTGGCGCCATCTTGGCTCACTGTAACCTCCGCCTCCCCAGTTCCAGTGATTCTTCTATCTCAGCCTCTTGACTAGCTGGGAGGTGTGCCACAACTCCCAGCTAATTTTGTATTCTTTTTTTTTTCCAGTAGAGATGGGGTTTTGCCATGTTGGCCAAGCT
>NW_016885708.1:0-289 GCF_001698545.2 Rhinopithecus bieti | reverse complement strand
GAGATGGAGTCTCACTCTGTCACCCAGGCTGGAGTATAGTGGCACAATCTCGGCAACCTCAGCCTCCCAGGTTCAAGTGATTCTCTTGCCTCAGCCTCCTGAGTAGCTGGGACTACAGGTGTGCACCACCACACCTAGCTAATTTTATATTTTAGTAGAGACAGGGTTTCACTATGTTGGCCAGGCTGGTCTCGAACTCCTGACCTCAGGCGATGCGCCCACCTTGGCCTCCCAAAGTGCTTGGATTACAGGCATGAACCACCGCACCAGCCTAGATGTTTCATATTTG
>NW_016885707.1:0-289 GCF_001698545.2 Rhinopithecus bieti | reverse complement strand
GTATTTGAGATGCTGTTAATCTATGACCCTACCTCCAACCTTGTCCTTGCAAAAGACATGTGCTACAGTGACTCAAGGTTTAAAGGATTTTGGGCTGTGCAGGGTGTGCTTTGTTAAACAAGTGCCTGAAGGCAGCTTGCTTGTTAAAAGTCATCACCATTCTCTTAATCTCAAGTACCCAGGGATACGCACACTGCCAAAGGTCGCAGGGACCTCTGCCTAGGAAAGCTAGGTATTGTCCAAGCACAAAGCCAAAGAGAGAGAGAGAGAGAGAGAGAGAGAGAGAGAG
>NW_016885706.1:0-214 GCF_001698545.2 Rhinopithecus bieti | reverse complement strand
TGTCTGCTGGCTGCATAAATGTCTTCTTTTGAAAAATGTCTGTTCTTATCCTTTTCCCACTTTTTGATGGGGTTTTCTGTTTTTTTCTTGTAAATTTGTTTAAGTTCTTTGTAGATTCTGGATATTAGCCCTTTGTCACATGGGCAGATTGCAAAATTTTTCTCCCATCCTGTAGTTTGCCTGTTTACTCTGATGGTAGTTTATTTTGCTGTGC
>NW_016885705.1:0-1007 GCF_001698545.2 Rhinopithecus bieti | reverse complement strand
TTATCCCTGATGAACACCAATGCGAAAATCCTCAATAAAATACTGGCAAATCGAATCCAGCAGCAGCACATTAAAAGTTATCCACCACAATCACGTAGGCTTCATCCCTGGAATGCAAACCTGGTTCAACATACGCAAATCCAAAACGTAATTCATCACATAAACAGAACCAATGACAAAACTACATGATTATCTCAATAGATGCAGAAAAGGCCTTTGACAAAATTCAACACCCCTTCATGCTAAAACCTCTTAATAAACTAGGTATTAATGAAACATATCTCAAAATAATAAGAGCTATTTATGACAAACTCATGCCAATATCATACTGAATGGGCAAAAGCTGGAAGCATTCCCTTTGAAAACCGGCACAAGACAAAGACGCCCTCTCTCACCACTCCTATTCAACATAGTATTGGAATTTCTGACCAGGGCAATCAGGCAAGAGAAAGAAATGAAGGTATTCAAATAGAAAGAGAGGAAGTCAAATTATCTCTGTTTGCAGATGACAAAATCGTATATTTAGAAAATCTCATTGTCTCAGCCAAATCTTCTTAAGCTGATAAGCAACTTCAGCAAAGTCTCAGCAAACAAACTCAATGTGCAAAATCACAAGAATTCCTATAACACCAATAATAGAGAGCCAAATCATGAGTGAACTCCCATTCACAATTGCTACAAAGAGAGTAAAATACCTAGGAATACAACTTACAAGGGATGTGAAGGACCTCTTCAATGTGAACTACAAACCGCTGCTCAAGGAAGGAAGAGAGGAAACAAACAAATGGAAAACATTCCATGCCCATAGATAGGAAGAATCAATATCGTGAAAATGGCCATACTGCCCAAAGTAATTTATAGATTCAATGCTATTCCCATCAAGCTACCATTGACTTTCTTCACAGTATTAGAAAAAACTACTTTAAATTTCATATGGAACCTAAAATAGTCTGCATAGCCAAGACAATCCTAAGTAAAAGAACAAAGCTGGAGGCATTACACTACCT
>NW_016885704.1:0-655 GCF_001698545.2 Rhinopithecus bieti | reverse complement strand
GGCCTCCCAAAGTGCTGGGATTACAGGCTTGAGCCACCGCGCCCGGCCTGTTTTTTAATACTTTTTTAATTCAGACCAGTTCCTGCTATTTCCCAACAGAAATCTCAAATTATGTTTCTCATTCCCACACCTCCTCCACTTCCTGTCACCCCGCCCCTGCGACCTCTCTGACAGGTTTTCCTACCTCCTGCCTTCCCCACTCCCCATTCCAGCTTCTGTTACACTTCCAGAATTGCTTTCCAAATAGAAAATTCATTTTCTCTCTCCTTGGCTTCAAGACCTCCAATGACTCTTCGCTCCGTTAGTTACAGTCCAAATCCTCTAGCAAGGCTTATAAGCCCCTGCAATAGTGGCTCTGGCTACATCTCCTGCCCTCCCTGCCTCTTGTGACTGGGCAGCACTGAACCAGGCAGTCTCCCATCTACTGGCCACACCTGTAAGACTGACATCCTTGTACACCTGTACTTGCTCTACCCACTTGCCTTCTTGGCTCAGGGTCTGTAATTACCTCTCCCAGCCCCATGTGCCTGGTAAGATCCTATCCGGTTTTCCAATCCTCCCCCCCAGCCTTCCCACAGCCTTCCACAATTCACCATGCCCTTCCTAAACCCCATGTCGCATGGGGCTCCACTTACCCCGTCTGACTCACTTTACA
>NW_016885703.1:0-656 GCF_001698545.2 Rhinopithecus bieti | reverse complement strand
TGGTACCCCTCTGAGACGAAGCTTCCAGAGGAACAATCAGGCAGGAAATATTTGCTGTTCAGCAATATTCACGGTTCTGCAGCCTCTGCTGCTGATACCCAGCCAAACAGTGTCTGGAGTAGACCTCTAGCAAACTCCAATAGACCTGCAGCTGAGGGTCCTAACTGTTTGAAGGAAAGCTAACAAATAGAAAGGACATCCACACCAAAACTCCATCTGTACGTCACCATCATCAAAGACCAAAGGTAGATAAAACCACAAAGATGGGGAAAAGACAGAGCAGAAAAGCTGAAAATACTAAAATCAGAGCGCCTCTCCCCTCCAAAGGAATGCAGCTCCTCGCCAGCAATGGAACAAAGCTGGATGGAGAATGACTTTGACGAGTTGAGAGAAGAAGGCTTCAGACGATCAAACTTCTTCGAGCTAAAGGAGGAAGTTTGAACCCATTGCAAATAAGCTAAAACCTTGAAAAAAGATTAGACGAATGGCTAAATAGAATAACCAGTGTAGAGAAGTCCTTAAATGACCTGATGGAGCTGAGAACCAAGGCACGAGAACTACATGATAAATGCACAAGCTTCAGTAGCTGATCTGATCAACTGGAAGAAAGGGAATCAGTGACTGAAGATCAAATGAATGAAATGAAGTGAGAAGAG
>NW_016885702.1:0-654 GCF_001698545.2 Rhinopithecus bieti | reverse complement strand
GAAATGAAAGAGGACACAAACAAATGGAAGGACATTCCATGTTCATGAATAGGAAGAATTAATACTGTGAAAATGGCCATACTGCCAAAGGTAATTTATAGATTCAATGTCATTGTCATCAAGCTACCAATGATTTTCTTCATAGAATTGGAAAACTACTTCAAAGTTCATATGGAACCAAAAAAGAGCCTGCATGGCCAAGACAATCCTAAGCAAAAGGAACAAAGCTGGAGGCATCAAGCTACCTGACTTCAAACTATACTACAAGGCTACAGTAACCAAAACAGCATGGTACTGGTAAAAAAAACAGAGACATAGACCAATGGAACAGAATAGAGGCCACAGAAATAACACCATACATCTACAACCATCTGATCTTTGACAAATCTGACAAAACAAGAAATGGGGAAAAGATTCACTATTTAATAAATGGTGTTGGAAAACTGGCTAGCCATATATAGAAAGGTGAAACTGGATCCCTTCCTTACACCTTATACAAAATTAATTCAAAATGGATTAAAGACTAAAATGTTAGACCTAAAACTATAAAACCCTAGAAGAAAACCTAGATAATGCAATTCAGGATATAGGCATGGGCAAGGACTTTATGACTAAAATACCAAAAGCAATGGCAACAAAAGCCAACATAGACAA
>NW_016885701.1:0-655 GCF_001698545.2 Rhinopithecus bieti | reverse complement strand
CTCAACGAAATAAAAGAGGATACAAACCAATGGAAGAGCATTCCACGCTCATGGATAGGAAGAATCAATGTCATGAAAATGGTCATTCTGAGCAAGATGATTTATAGATTCAATGCCATCCCCATCAAGCTACCACTGACTTTCTTCACAGAATTGGAAACAACTACTTTAAAGTTCATATGGTATCAAAAAAGAGCCCGCATTGCCAAGACAATCCTAAGCAAAAGAACAAAGCTGGAGGTATGATGCTACCTGACTTCAAACTATACTACAAGGCTACAGTAACCAAAACAGCATGGTACTGGTACCAAAACAGATATTTAGACCAGTAGAACAGAACAGAGGCCTCAGAAATAACAACATACGTCTACAATCATCTGATCTTTGACAAACCTGACAAAACAAACAATATGGAAAGGATTCCCTATTTAATGAATTGTGCTGGGAAAACTGGCTAGTCATATGTAGAAAGCAGAAAGCTGAAACTGGATCCCTTCCTTACACCATATACAAAATTAACTCAGGATGGATTAAAGACTTAAACAGCATAAAACTCTAGAAGAAAACCTAGGCAATACCATTCAGAACATAGACATGGGCAAAGACCGTGACTGAAACACCAAAACCAATGGGAACAAAAGCCAAAACAGACAAA
>NW_016885700.1:0-656 GCF_001698545.2 Rhinopithecus bieti | reverse complement strand
AGAGGAAGAATCAGGCAGAAACATTTGCTGTTCAGCAGTATTCACTCTTCTGCAACCTCTACTGCTGATACCTAGGCAAACAGCATCTGGAGTGGACTTTGAGCAAACTCCAACAGACCTGAAGCTGGGGATCCTGACTGTTAGAAGGAAAACTAACAAACAGAAAGGACATCCACATCAAAACCCCATCTGTACATCACCATCATCAAAGACCAAAGGTAGATAAAACCACACAGATGGGGAAAAGCAGTGCAAAAAAGCTGAAAATTCTAAAATCAGAGCGCCTCTGCCCCTCTAAAGGAACACAGCTCCTCACCAGCAACAGAACAAAGCTGGACAGAGAATGACTGTGACGAGTTGAGAGAAGAAGGCTTCAGATGATCAAACTTCTCCGAGCTAAAGGAGGAAGTTTGAACCCATCTCAAAGAAGCTAAAACCTTGAAAAAAGATTTGATGAATGGCTAACTAGGATAACCAATGTAGAGAAGTCCTTAAATGACCTTATAGAGCTGAAAACCATGACATGAGGACTACGTGACAAATGCACAAGCTTCAGTAACCTACTCGATCAACTGGAAGAAATGGTATCAGTGATTGAAGACCAAATGAATGAAACAAAGCGAGAAGAGAAGTTTAGAGAAAAAAAGAGTGAAAAG
>NW_016885699.1:0-271 GCF_001698545.2 Rhinopithecus bieti | reverse complement strand
TTCCTTCCTTCCTTCCTTCCTTCTTCCTTTTCTCTTTTCTTTTCTTTTCTTTCCAGGAGCCTTCCATCTCTTATGCCTTCTGGTATCTGACCCTTGTACCACAGGCTGGGACATTGGAGGCATACTACATTTCTATCCCTTATTCTCTGTGAAGAAGCTCCTTCTCCTTATCTCACAGAGCCATGCCAGTAGCCGTAAGCCCCACCTCTTTTCTCTGTTCTTAACTTTCTATGGACATCTGAACTATGCCAGTTTTCTCAGAACTCCATGT
>NW_016885698.1:0-272 GCF_001698545.2 Rhinopithecus bieti | reverse complement strand
TTTTCTTCCTTTTTTTTTTTTTGTTTTTTTCTTCCTTTTTTTTTTTTTTTTTTTTTGAGAAGGAGTCTTGCTGTGTTGCCCAGGCTGGAGTGCAATGGTGTGATCTCAGCTCACTGCAACCTCTGCCTCTCAGGTTCAAGCAATTCTCCTGCCTCAGCCTCCTGAGTACCTGAGATTACAGGCACCTGCCACCACGCTCGGCTGATTTTGTATTTTAGTAGAGACAGGATTTCACCATGTTAGTCAGGCTGGTCTTGAATTCCTGACCTCAG
>NW_016885697.1:0-271 GCF_001698545.2 Rhinopithecus bieti | reverse complement strand
GAGACAGTGTCTCACTCTGTCGCCCATGCTGGAGTGCAGTGGCACGAATCTCAGCTCACTACAACCTCTGTGTCCCAGGTTCAAGCAATTCTCCTGCCTCAGCCTCCTGAGCAGCTGGGACTACAGGCGCAGGCACCACCATGCCCAGCTAATTTTGTATTTTAGTAGAGACAGGGTTTCACCATATTAGCCAGTCTGGTCTTGAACTCCTGATGTTGTGATCCACCTGCCTTGGCCTCCCAAAGTGCTGGGATTACAGGTGTAAGCCACC
>NW_016885696.1:0-982 GCF_001698545.2 Rhinopithecus bieti | reverse complement strand
GTTCCCTCAATACCTAGTTTATTGGGTGTTTTAAGCATGAAGAACTGTTGAATTCTATCAAAGGCTTTTCTGCATGTATTGAAATAATCATGTGGTTTTGTCATTGGTTCCATTTATGTGATGGATTACATTTTTTGACTTGTGTATGTTGAACCAGCCTTGCATCCCAGAGATGAAGCCAACTTGATTGTGGTGGATAAACTTTTGATGTGCTGCTGGATTTGGTTGGCCAGTATTTTATTGAGGATTTTGTATTGATGTTCATCAGGGATGTTGGCCTGAAATTTTCTTTTTTTGTTGTGTCTATGCCAGGTCTTGGTGACAGGATGATGCTGACCTCATAGCATGAATTAGGGAGGATTTCCTTTTTTCTATCACTTGAAATAGTTTAGAAGGAATGGTACAAGCTCCTCTTTGTACCTCTGGTAGAATTTTATAGTTAATTCTTCTGGACCTAGTCTTTTTTTGGTTAGTAGACTATTAACTGTTGTCTCAATTTCGGATCTTTTATTGGTCTATTCAGGGATTTGACTTGCTCCTGGTTTAGTTCTGAGAGGGTATATATGTCCAGAAATTTATCCATTTCTTCTAGATCTTCTAGTTTATTTGCCTGGAGGTGTTTACAGTATTCTCTGATGGTAGTTTGTATTTCTGTGAGATCAGTGGTGATATCCCCTTCATCATTTTAGTGTGTTTATTGGATTCTTCCCTCTTTTCTTTTTTGTAATCTGGCTAGCAGTCTATATATTTAGTTAATCTTTTCAAAAAACGAGGTCCTGGTTCACTGATGTTTTGAAGGGATGTCGGTCTCTATGTCTTTCAGTTCTGTGGTTTGAGTGACTGTTTGTTATGATTTGCATTCTTTTGCATTTGCCAGGGAATGTTTTACTTCCTATTATGTGGTTGATTTTAGAATAAGTGTGATGTGGTGCTGAGAAGAGTGTATATTCTGTTGATTTGAGGGGGAGAGTTCTTTAAATAA
>NW_016885695.1:0-982 GCF_001698545.2 Rhinopithecus bieti | reverse complement strand
CAGGACATAGGCATGGGCAAAGACTTCATGACTAAAACACAAAAGCAATGGCAACAAAAGCCAAAATTGAGAAATGGGATCTCATTAAACTAAAGAGCTTCTGCACACCAAAAGAAACTATCATCAGAGTGAGCAGGCAAACTACAGAATGGGAGAAAATTTTGCAATCTACCCATCTGTCAAAGGGCTAATATCCAGAATCTACAAAGGTCTTAAACAAATTTAAAAGAAAAAAACAAACAATCCCAACAAAATTGGACAAAACATTTGAACAGGCACTCCTCAAAAGATGACATTTATGCAGCCAACAGATACATTAAAAAATGCTCATCATCCTGGTCATCAGAGAAATGCAAATCAAAACCACAGCGAGATACCATCTCATGCCAGTTAGGATGGCAATCATTAAAAGTCAGGAAACAACAGATACAGGAGAGGATGTAGGAAAGGTTTTACACTGTTGGTGGGAGTGTAAATTAGTTCAACCATTGTGGAAGACAGTATGGTGATTCCTCAAGGATCTAGAACTAGAAATACCATTTGACCCAGTCATCCCATTACTGGGTATATACCCAAAGGATTATAAGTCATGCTACTATAAAGACACATGCACATGTATGTTTTTTGTGGCACTATTCACCATAGCAAAGACTTGGAAACAACCCAAATGTTCATCAATGATAGACTGGATTAAGAAAATGTGGTACATATACACCGTGGAATACTATGCAGCCATAAAAGAGGATGGGGCCACGTCCTTTGCAGGGACATGGATGCAGTTGGAAACCATCATTCTCAGCAAACTATTGCATGAACAGAAAACCAAGCTCCACATGTTCTTACTCATAGGTGGGAATTGAACAATGAGAACCCATGGACACAGGGTGGGAAACATCACACACTGGATCCTGTCAGGGGTGGGGTGCTGGGGAAGGATACCATTAGGAGAAATACCTAATGTAAATGACGAGGTGATGTGTGC
>NW_016885694.1:0-418 GCF_001698545.2 Rhinopithecus bieti | reverse complement strand
GATTTTGCTTCTCCGATGATCGGTGATGCTGAGCATGTTTTCATGTTTGTTGATGGCTCTGTCTTCTTTTGAAAATGTCTGTTCCTGTCCTCTGCCCACTTCTTAATGAGGTTATTTGTTGTGGTTGTTTTCCTTATTGATTTAAGTCCTTTATGGATTCTGGATATTAGTCCTTTTCAGATGCATAGTTTGCAAATATTTTCTCCCATTAAATAGGTTGTCTGCTTACTCTGTTGATAGTTTCTTTGCTGTTCAGAAGCTCTACTATAAAGATAATGATAATTTTTTAGAAATATCTAATCTAGGGGTGTCCAATCTTTTGGCTTCCCTGGACCACACTGGAAGGAGAATTGTCTTGGGCCACACACAAAATACACTAACACTAACAATAGGTGATGAGAAATAGAAAGAAAGAAAG
>NW_016885693.1:0-271 GCF_001698545.2 Rhinopithecus bieti | reverse complement strand
CTTTTCTTTTCTTTCTTTCTTTTCTTTTCTTTTTTCTTTTGCAGAGTCAAGAGAACATTTATTTGTGTGCCTTTCTTCCTATGTGCATTTCAAGTCTTTTCAAAACAAGGCCCTAAGAATCTCCAGATTCAATTATGTCCCTGGGCTTGGTTGACTCCTGCAGTAGTCTTAGGAGCCTTGTACAAATGCTAGAGTTACTCATTTGGCAACATTAAACCCTAGGAAACAAGATGCAACAAAGCAAGACTCCTTCCTCCATGGAATGTGCTGA
>NW_016885692.1:0-1089 GCF_001698545.2 Rhinopithecus bieti | reverse complement strand
GAAAATTTGTTTAAGTTCCTTGTAGATTCTGGATATTAGACCTTTGACACATGGGTAGATTGCAAAATTTTCTCTCATTCTGTAGGTTGCCTGTTCACTCTGGTGATAGTTTCTTTAGCTGTGCAGATGCTCTTTAGTTTAATTAGATCCCATTTTCAGTTTTGCTTTTGTTGCACTTGCTTTTGGTGTTTTAGTCATGAAGTCTTTGCCCATGCCTATGTCCTAAATGGTATCGCCTAGGTTTTCTTCTAGGGTTTTATGGTTTTGGATTTTACATTTAAGTCTTTAATCTATCTTGAGTTAAGTTTTGTATAAGGCGTAAGGAAGGGGTCCAGTTTCTGTTTTCTGCATATGGCTAGTTTTCCCAGCACCATTTATTAAACAGGGAATCCTTTCCTCATTGCTTGTTTTGTCAGGTTTGTCAAAGATCAGATGGTTGTAGATGTGTGGTGTTATTTCTGAGGTCTCTGTTCTGTTCCATTGGTCTATGTATCTGTTTTGGTACCAGTATCATGACGTTTTGGTTACTGTAGTCTTGTAGTATAGTTTGAGGTCAGGTAGTGTGATGCCTCCAACTTTGTTATTTTGCTTATGATTGTCTTGGCTAGGTAGGCTCTTTTTTGGTTCCATATGAAATTTAAAGTAGTTTTTTCTAATTCTGCGAAGAAACTCAATGGTAGCTTA
The DNA here is from genome assembly GCF_001698545.2 of Rhinopithecus bieti. Lineage (NCBI taxonomy): Eukaryota > Metazoa > Chordata > Mammalia > Primates > Cercopithecidae > Rhinopithecus > Rhinopithecus bieti. The sequence goes on along the minus strand of NW_016885692.1, from coordinate 405 downwards.
ATGGGAATAGCATTGAATCTATAAATTACTTTGGGCAGTATGGCCGTTTTCATGATATTGATTCTTCCTATCCATGAGCATGGAATTTTTTTCCATTTGTTTGTGTCCTCTAATTTCCTTGAGCAGTGGTTTGCAGTTCTTGAAAAGGTCCTTCATGTCCCTTGGAAATTGTATTCCTAGGTATTTTATTCTCTTTGTAGCAATTGTGAATGGGAGTTCACTTGTGATTTAGCTCTCTGTTCTCTATGATTGGTGTATAGGAATGCTTGTGATTTTGCACATTGATTTTGTATCCTGAGACTTTGCTGAAGTTGCCTATCAGCTTAAGGCGATTTTGGGGCTGAGACAGTGGGTTTTCTAAGTATATAATCATGTCATCTGCAAACAGAGACAAGTTGACTTCCT
>NW_016885691.1:0-654 GCF_001698545.2 Rhinopithecus bieti | reverse complement strand
TGGGATCTCATTGTGGCTTTGACTTTGTATTTTCCTAGTGACTAATGATGTTGAATTTCTTTTCATGTCCCTGTTGATGATTCGCATATCTTCTTTGAAGAAATGTCTATTTGAGTCCTTTGCCCATTTATATAAATTGGGTGGTTTGTCTTTTGTTATTGAGTTGTAGCAGTTCTTTATATATTCTGGGCATGAAACCATTGTCTATGTGATTTGCAACTATTATGTCTCATTCTGTGTTTGGTCTTTTATTTTCTTGATAATATCCTTTGATGCACAAAAGGCTTGCATCTTTAGCCCAGTTTATCTGTTTTCCTTTTGTTTGTCATGCTTTTGGGTCATACCTGAGAATGTATTGCACATTTGAGGTCATTAAGTTTTACCCCTATGTCTCTTTCTTTTGTTTTCCAAACAATTGCATTTATTATAAACAACAGTACAGACCGTAGACTCAGAAACACAGCAGATTCGAAGCTAAGACAGCTCTGGTGAAACACTAATAGAGGGAGGAGGAACACTGAAGTATTCATGTCTGGGCCAGAGCTACCATCCAGGGTCCCGTACCCCACCTTTGGTCCAGATGGCCCCTTGGCCCAGGTGTCCCTGCTGCCAGAACACCCTGGACTGGGGTAAGGAGTTGGATAGTCCATGAGG
>NW_016885690.1:0-655 GCF_001698545.2 Rhinopithecus bieti | reverse complement strand
CAGGACACCCTCCTGCTCCTCCAACATCTATTCTCAAATGGATATCACGTATCCCCTCCAAAGCCCAAATTTCTTCTTCATCCATTACCTACCTTGGCATAATTCTTCATGAAAACACACATGCTCTCCCTGCCAACTGTGTCCAGCCGATCTCTCAAACCCCAACCCCTTCTACAAAGCAAAACTCCTTCCTTCCTGGGCATGGTTGGGTACTTTTGCCTTTGGATACCTGGTTTTGCCATCCTAACAAAACCATTATAAAACTCACAAAGGGAAACCTAGCTGATCCCATAGATCCTAGATCCTTTCCCCACTCCTCTTTCCGTTCCTTGAAAACAGCTCTGGAGACTGCTCCCACACTAGCTCTCCCTGACTCATCCTCACCCTTTTCCATTACATACAGCCAAAGTGCAGGGCTGTGTGGTCAGAATTCTTACACCAGAGCCAAGACTGTACCCTGTAGCCTTTCTGTCCAAACAACCTGACCTTACTGTTTTAGGCTGGCGCTCGTGTGTGTATGTGGTGGCAGCCACTGCTTTAATACATCTGAAAACCCTCAAAATGACAGGCTGTGCTCCACTGACCCGCTACAGTTCTCACAGCCTTCAAGCATTAATATCCTTCTTGCACCTTTCACACTTACTGTCTGGCCCTT
>NW_016885689.1:0-307 GCF_001698545.2 Rhinopithecus bieti | reverse complement strand
CTGTGCTGGGGTCCAGGGAGGACAGGTAGCGGAGTTGCCAGGGAAGCAGCTTGCCTGAGGTCTGTGGTCATGGCAGGGGCTTCTGCAGCGGCCCCACCCTCTCCCTGTCCCCTCCCTCCTGTCCTTGTCCTCATGTTTACTGAAGACCATGAGAAGGGATGTGGAGAGCCCCTGCAGAAACTAAGAGCAGGAGCCTGGCTCAGCCCCAGAGGCCCCAGATATTCAGTTCCTAAACCCATAGGGTGGGTCATGAGCATAGGAGAGTAACCAGGGCTGCCTCGCACAGCCCTGCTCCTTCACCCTGCCT
>NW_016885688.1:0-349 GCF_001698545.2 Rhinopithecus bieti | reverse complement strand
TTTTTTTTTTCTAAGAAAGCTAATGTATCGGCCGGGCGCGGTGGCTCAAGCCTGTAATCCCAGCACATTGGGAGGCCGAGACGGGCGGATCACGAGGTCAGGAGATCGAGACCATCCTGGCTAACATGGTGAAACCCCGTCTCTACTAAAAAATACAAAAAAATTAGCCGGGCAAGGTGGTGGGTGCCTGTAGTCCCAGCTACTTGGGAGGCTGAGGCAGGAGAATGGCGTGAACCCGGGAGGCGGAGCTTGCAGTGAGCTGAGATCCGGCCACTGCACTCCAGCCTGGGCAACACAGCGGGACTCCGTCTCAAAAAAAAAAAAAAAAAAAAAAAAAAAGAAAGCTAAC
>NW_016885687.1:0-795 GCF_001698545.2 Rhinopithecus bieti | reverse complement strand
TACTCACACCACACACCACTTACCACACACACTACATACCACACACACACCACACACCCTACACACACCACAAACCACACACCACATACCACACACACTACACACCACACACACACACACCAACACACCACACACCCCAGACACTATACCCACACAGCACACACACCCCACACAGTGCACACACACATCCACACACACCACACACATCGACCACATACACACACCACACACCACTTACCACACACACTACATACCACACACACACCACACACCCTATACACACCACATACCACACACCACACACACTGCACACCATACACACAACATATCACACACCACACACACTGCACACATACCACACACAGACACACACACACCACACACATACCACACACATACCACACACACACACTACACACATGCAAGCGCACGCACACACACCACATACCACACACACTACACACCACACACACACACACCAACACACCCCACACCCCAGACACTATACCCACACAGCACACACACCCCACACAGTGCACACACACATCCACACACACCACACACATCGCACACACCACACACACACCGCACACACCACACACATACGCCACACACATGCATGCGCACACACATACCACACACTACACACCACACACATACGCCACACACACATGCATGCACATACACATACCACACACTACACACCACACACACAGCACACACACACCACACACACAGATACATACACCAACACATCACACACATACCCCACACACACTATACCCACACAGCACA
>NW_016885686.1:0-465 GCF_001698545.2 Rhinopithecus bieti | reverse complement strand
TTTCTTTCTTTCTTTTTTTTTTTGAGACGGAGTCTCGCTCTGTCGCCCAGGCTGGAGTGCAGTGGCCGGATCTCAGCTCACTGCAAGCTCCGCCTCCCGGGTTTACGCCATTCTCCTGCCTCAGCCTCCTGAGTAGCTGGGACTACAGGCGCCCACCACCTCGCCCGGCTAGCTTTTGTATTTTTTAGTAGAGACGGGGTTTCACCGTGTTAGCCAGGATGGTCTCGATCTCCTGACCTCGTGATCCGCCCATCTCGGCCTCCCAAAGTGCTGGGATTACAGGCTTGAGCCACCGCGCCCGGCCTTTTTTTTTCTTTTAAGACAGTCTTGCTCTGTCACCCAGGCTGGAGCGCAGTGGCGTGATCTCAGTTCACTGCAGCTTCCACCTCCTGGGTTTGAGCGATTCTCCTGCCCCAGCCTCTCAAGTAGCTGGGACTACAGGCATGGGCCACCACCCCTGGCTAA
>NW_016885685.1:0-313 GCF_001698545.2 Rhinopithecus bieti | reverse complement strand
CGCCGGGCGCGGTGGCTCAAGCCTGTAATCCCAGCACTTTGGGAGGCGGAGACGGGCGGATCACGAGGTCAGGAGATCGAGACCATCCTGGCTAACACGGTGAAACCCCGTCTCTACTAAAATACAAAACTAGCCGGGCGAGGTGGCGGGCGCCTGTAGTCCCAGCTACTCCGGAGGCTGAGGCAGGAGAATGGCGTGAACCCGGGAGGCGGAGCTTGCAGTGAGCTGAGATCCGGCCACTGCACTCCAGCCTGGGCGACAGAGCGAGACTCCGTCTCAAAAAAATAAAATAAAATAAAATGTATGTCGCTTG
>NW_016885684.1:0-464 GCF_001698545.2 Rhinopithecus bieti | reverse complement strand
ATTAATGCAAGACCTAAAACTGTGAAAGTACTAAAAAAAAAAAAAAAGATAGAAGGAAAAATTCTTTAGAAGTTGAGTCTGGGCAATGATATTTTAGATAAGACCTCAAAAACACAGTTCAGAAAAGCAATAATAGACAAGTAGGACTGCATCAGACTAAGAAGCTTACAGAGTAAATAAAACAATCAGCAGAGTAAATAGCCAGCCTCCAGAATGGAAGAAAGTATTTGCAAACTATCTATCTGACAAAAGGTTGATATCCAGAATATTAAAGATCTCAATTCAATAACAAAATCAAATAATCTGATTTAAAATTGGCAGAAGATTTGAGTAGAAATTTCTCAAAAGAAAATATACAAATGGCCAACAATAGAAAGAAATGTTCAACATCACTATTCATCAAGGAAATGAAAATCAAAACCACAATGAAATATCACCTTACCACAATCAGAATGGCTATTACC
>NW_016885683.1:0-982 GCF_001698545.2 Rhinopithecus bieti | reverse complement strand
CAAAATACCCCATTGCAGATTCCAACAAAATAGTGTTAGCAAACTGCTCAATGAGAAAACAGTGTAACTCTGTGAGATGAATTCACACATCACAAAGTAGTTTCTCAGAGTGCTTATTTCCAGTTTTATTTGAGGATATTTCCTTTTCACTACAGGCCTGAATGCACTCCCAAATATCCCATTGCAGATTTCAGGAAATCAGTGTTAGCAAATTGCACCATGGAAAGGGTTGTGTAACTCTGTGAGATGAATTCAAACATCACAAAGAACTTTCCCAGAAAGCTTCTATCTAATTTTATCTTAGGGTATTTCCTTTGTCACCCTAGGTTTCAATGCTATCCAAAATATTCCTTTCCAAAATAACCAAAACAGTGCTATCAAGTTGATCCATCAAAAGTGTCGTGTAACTCTGTAATATGAATTAACACAGCATGAAGCAGTATCAGAGAAGGTTTCCTCCTAGTTTTCTATGAGGTTATTTCCTCGGTCGCCATAAGGTTAAATGTGTTCTGAAATTTCCCATTGTAGATTCCAAGGAAACACTGCTAGAAAATGGCTCAATGAAACGATCAGTGTAACTCTGTGAGATGAATTCACACATCACAAAGCAGTTTCTCAGAAAGCTTCTTTCTTGTTTTAATCAGAGGATATTTCCTTTCTCACCACAGGCTTCAATGTACTCCAAAATAGCCCATTGCCGATTTCACGTAAGCAATGTTAGTAAATTGCTCCATGAAAAGAAAGGTGTAACTCTGTGAGATGAATTCTCACATCATGAAGAAGTTTTCAGAATGTTTCATTCAAATTTTATCTGAGAATATTTCCTTTGTCACCATAGGCTTCAATGCGATCCAAATTATCCCTTCTCAGATTCCCCAAAAGCAATGCTACCAAACTTCTGCATAAAAGAATCATATAACTCTGAGAGATGAATTCACAAATCACAAAGTAGTTTCTCAGTAAACTTCTTACTGGTTTTGTC
>NW_016885682.1:0-987 GCF_001698545.2 Rhinopithecus bieti | reverse complement strand
ATGGAAATGGCATCTATCTAATAGGAGTGGCCAGGGACTAGTTACTTTGGCTGGTTGAGTGTTTTGTTTAACTAAGAAGTTTCATTTCCCAGTCAACTAGATTTTGCTCCTAGAAGATCCAACAGCAAGAGAACTTGGGACTTCAGGGATAATGATGGGTGAGCCTAGTCCCATGAGAAACACTGAACTAGGTCAGATATGCTTCTGTATATCTAAAGCTTAAGCCCCAAATGAGGGAACAAATCAGAATACAAGCATGCTAACAGTAAGAACAAAGAAAAGACAGTGACTACTGAGATTATTTTTTCAAGAATTACAGTTTGTAAAATTACCTTCATAACATGGTAATACAATGCAGTTCTTAAGAGTGTAATTTTAGATATGGGAATCGAGAGGAGAGAAAGGTTGTGTAAAATAAAATTTTCAAAAGGTTTTCTTAAGCAGGTAAGATTTGTGATGGGCCTGAAGTAATGAGGGTAGTAATTGCTTGGGCGAGCTGCAAGTAGAGAGGGTGACGTTTTGGTAGAAAGCCCGCTTGAGCAACATTTTGAGGAATAGGAAGAAAACCAGCCTGAGCTGGTAATAGAGAAAATGAGAGATAAAACATTAGAAGTTTTCAGAGAGCATCTATCTCTGAACAGAAAATCATAGACTAATTTTAAAGTGCAGAGTACTCTGTGGGAACCACACACATTCATCTCTGCCTGTACCCTTGAGAAGTATGGCCAGACCCACTCACTCTTGATGCTGGTGTGCATTACGTGACAAAAGCAAATGCAATTTTCTCATTTTGGAATTCAACAGAACAGTCCTGGATGCTGTTATAAACTCGAGGTATATATTTCAAGTGAGTGAACTTGCCATCAGCAAAGCAGTAGTTGCTGTTTGAGAAAAAAAAGAAAAAATCGAAACCAAAAAGGTCACTTGTTCTCCAGCCCATTTCTCCTGCCCTGTAGTTTTCACCTCCTCCTCTTCCCAGCCCAAATA
>NW_016885681.1:0-1580 GCF_001698545.2 Rhinopithecus bieti | reverse complement strand
ACTTTGCAGATGGGGCCTTGGGCTGCAGAGAGTGCGGGGCTCTGCTAGGAGCACAAGCAAGACTGTGAGCCGGGGCTGACCCCAGGGCCTGGTTACAGCAGGTCTGGCGTCTCACACACCCACCGCCAGGACTGGGGACATCCCCTACCTTATTCTCCCTACACCGGGTGCTGTCCACGGCTGCATCCAGCTTGGCGTGACAGGTGGTCTCCACAGAGCACCAGAGTGTGTGGCAGATACTCTGCGAGGAGGAGGGCATGGGCCATACCCTCACCCCTCCCAGCGCCACCACCCACCTTGCCCCTCCCTGTCCCCAAGGGTCCCCTAGGCACCCCTCCACGTGGCAGGGGCCCACTGACCCCAGAGGTCCCTTCTTGTGTGCCTGCTCCCACCTTCCTCCCTGGACCATGTGGTGGTGTGGGGCGCCCAGGGCTGTGCTCCTCAGAGCGGTCCCCAGCTGTCCCCACCTCTCCTGGCCCAGCCCCTCCTCTGGAAACACTCCCGTTAGAAGATCACTTCAGGCAATCTTCTCCAGGATAAATAGAGAACTTTTTTACTCTCGATCCCTGTCCCTGTTCCTGTTTGCTCTGTGGCCTGGGCCAGTGCCTACCCTCTCTAGGCCTCTGTGTGCTTCCCATAGATTGAGGGGTTTGGATTCAGTGACGTCCAAGGCTCCCTCCATCTGACACCGCTGCCTGAGGCTCCTGCCTTCACAGGCCTCCAGCCACCTATGCCTGGGCTGTTGAGCTGGTGAATATGGCAGCATCTTAGATTGTCCAGCAAGCTTTCAAAGGCAGGCTTCCAGAGGGTTCTGTGGTCAAAGCTGTTGGGGTCATCCATTCAGATGTCTGGGTTTCATGGGTGATGGCTGTGCCTGCAGGACCTTAAAGCTGCTTATGACTGCAGAAAGAACAGCCTGCCGCAGTACTGCAATTTCCTGGCTGTGTTATGCTCGTTAGTTCCTCAGACTCTCTGAGCCTCCCTGGGAGTAATAATGAGAACTGAGTGAGATTGTTTTCTGAAAGTACTTAGCATGGCCCCTGGCACACAGTAAATGCTCAGGAAATAATTTTCTCATGTCCTTCCCAAAGATGGTCTCTGGAGACCCTTCTGTGACACAGCAGCTCAGATCCCTTAACTCAAGTGCACAGCCTTGGGACAAGGACCTGTGAGTGGGAACCTCTGTCAGACTGTTCTTGAGGCCAGTGAGCTTGCAGGGGCCATCACAGGCCCCATCTGTGCTACCTGGTTTGTCATTGCTGGCCAGCCCCAGGCTGAATCCAAACCCCTCAATCTATGGGAAGCACACAGAGGCCTAGAGAGGGCAGGCACTGGCCCAGGCCACAGAGCAAACAGGAACAGGGACAGGGATCGAGAGTAAAAAAACACAGCACTAAGGGCAATGGGGAGGCACAGCCAAAGACCTACGATGACTTTCTGGCCCATCACAACTCCCCTTTAAATAAGACTCCCTCCAGGCCAGTCCCAGAGATGCCCAGGCAGGCCTCTCTCCTGCTTTACAGGGAAGCAGCCTGGTTGTGGGGAGGGGACAGTGGAGGGACAGCACATGGCCATAGCCG
>NW_016885680.1:0-215 GCF_001698545.2 Rhinopithecus bieti | reverse complement strand
TGTAATCCCAGCACTTTGGGAGGCCGAGAAGGGCGGATCACGAGGTCAGGAGATCGAGACCATCCTGGCTAACACGGTGAAACCCCGTCTCTACTAAAAAATACAAAAAACTAGCCGGGCGAGGTGGCGGGCGCCTGTAGTCCCAGCTACTCGGGAGGCTGAGGCAGGAGAATGGCGTAAACCCGGGAGGCGGAGCTTGCAGTGAGCTGAGATCC
>NW_016885679.1:0-214 GCF_001698545.2 Rhinopithecus bieti | reverse complement strand
CAGCTACTCATGGGGCGAAGCAAGAGAATCACTTGAACCCAGAAGGTGGAGGTTGCAGTGAGCCGAGAGCAAGCTGTTGCACTCCAACCTGGGCAACAAGAGCAAAAGTGTCTCAAAAAAAAACAAAAAATAACTTGTTTCTCACAGCCAAGAGTTCCTGATACAGCTCTGCCTTAAAGAACTGGCAAAGTAGTATGCATTTGTGTGTCAATTT
>NW_016885678.1:0-213 GCF_001698545.2 Rhinopithecus bieti | reverse complement strand
GTGCCGTCAGAAAGCAACTGCCATCGCCCAGCTGGGGAAAGGAAATCAGAAGGAGCTGCTGCAGACTGCAGTTAAGTTCTGCACCTCTTCCCCCCATCCTTCTACTATCTGATCGTGGAATAACCTAACTCTCTCCTTGTATTTGTTTCCTTTTAAGAGATCTACAGGAGACACCATCATCTCAGAGGAAGGTCTTGTTTTCTTGTTTTTTGG
>NW_016885677.1:0-212 GCF_001698545.2 Rhinopithecus bieti | reverse complement strand
TACACCACTCCTCTTGGAGACCACCAGGCTTTACATGGAGGGATGGAGCCCGTCCAGCCCCAACCCTGTAGGAATCCAGCAAACAGAGAGGTTAAGAGAGTGGCCCAAAGTCACCAGCCCCGACCCAGGCTCTAAGTGCTCTGCTCCCTAACCAGCTCCGGTTAGGGGTGGGGCACCTCCAAACACCTGGACCGAGAGCCTCAAGGATTCTT
>NW_016885676.1:0-213 GCF_001698545.2 Rhinopithecus bieti | reverse complement strand
CAAAACAACAACAACAACAAAAAACTTCTGATTCAATCCCAGTAGAGACATATTCCATATCTATGTCCTGAGTTGCTGGCGTATGGTCACATTCATATAATATCATATTGTTATACAGTCATGTTGTATGGTTACATCATTGTATCATTTTAGACTTGAGAGGGCCTGAAAGGTCACATTAAATTAACCACACACCCCTATATTAAAATATAA
>NW_016885675.1:0-1733 GCF_001698545.2 Rhinopithecus bieti | reverse complement strand
AAAGAAGCTTTCTGAGAAAGTTCCTTGTGATAGGTGAATTCATCTCACAGAGTTAGAATTTCTTTTCATGGAGCGGTATGCTAACACTGTTTTGGTGGAATCTGCAAAGGGATATTTTGGATGCATTGAGACTTATAGTGAGAAAGGAAATATCATCAGATAAAATTAGAAAGAAGCTTAATGGGAAACTGCTTCGTGATGTATCAATTCATCTCACAGAGTTACACCATTCTTTTCATTGAGCAGTTTGATAACACTGTTTTCATGGAAACTGCAATTGGATATTTGGGAGCGCTTTGAAGCCTATGGTGACAAAGGAAATATCCTCAGATAAAACCAAAAGAAGCTTTCTGAGAAACTGCTTGTGGTGTGTCAATTCATTGCACAGAGTTACACTATTCTTTTCGTTAAGCAGTTTGCTAACACTGTTTGTTTGGAATCTGCTATGGGATATTTTGGAGTGCATTGAAACTTACTGTGAAAAGTAAATATCCTCAGGAAAAGCTACAAAGAAACATTCTGAGAAACTGCTTTGTGATTTCCGAATTCTTCTCACAGAGTTACACCTTTGTTTTCATGCATCAGTTTGGTAGGACTGCTTTTGGGGAATCTGAGAAGGGATATTTTGGATTGCATTGAAGCCTATTCTTACAAAGGAAATATCCTCATAGAAAACTAGAAAGAAGCATTCTGGGAATCTTCTTTGTGATGTTTAAGTTCAAGGCATAATGTTACACTGTTCTTTTCATGCAACAATTTTCTAGCCTTGTTTACCTGGAATCTACAATGGCATATTTCAGAGGGCATTGAAGCTTAGTGTGAAAAGGGAAATATCATCAGAGAAAACAGGAAAGAAGCTTTCTGAGAAACTGCTTTGTGATATGTGAATTTATAGCAGAAAGATACACTGTTCTTTTCATTGAGCAATTTGCTAATTCTCTTTTCTTGGAATCTACATTGGTATATTTTGAACACCTTGAAGCTTATGGTGAAAAGGAAATATCCTCATATAAAAGCTGGAAAGATACTTTCTGAGAAACTGCTTTGTGATGTGTTAATTAATATCACAGTGTTACATGATTGTTTTCATGGATCAATTTGGTAGAACTGTTTTGGGGAATCTGAGATGGGATCCTTTGGATCGCATCGAAGCCTATGGTTACAAAGGAAATATCCTCAGACAAAACTAGAAAGAAGCTTTCTGAGAAAGTTCTTTGTGATGTGTGAATTCATATCACAGAGCTACACCATGCTTTTCTTTGAGCTCTTTGATAACACCGTTTTCGTGGAGTCTGCAATAGGATATTTAGGAGTGCCTTGAAGCCTATAGTGACAAGGGAAATATCCTCAGGCAAAACTAGAAAGAAGCTTTATGAGAAACTACTTTTGATGTGTCAATTCAGCTCACAGTGTTACTCTGTACTTTTCATTGAATTGCTTGCTAACACTGTTTTCGTGGAATGAGAACAGGGACATTCGGGAGTGCATTGAGGCCTATAGTGAAAAGGAAATATCCTCAGATACAAATTAGAAAGAAGTTTTCTGAGAAAGTTTTTTGTGATGTGTGAATTCTCTCACAGAATTACACTTTTCTTTTCACATAGCAGTTTTCTAACACTGTTTTCGTGGAGTCTGCAGAGGGATATTTGGGAGCACATTGAGGCCTATCATGAAAAGGTAAATATCCTCAGATAAAACTAGAAAGAAGCGTTCTGAGAAACTTCTTTGTGATG
>NW_016885674.1:0-273 GCF_001698545.2 Rhinopithecus bieti | reverse complement strand
TGCCATTGCACTCCAGCCTGGGTCACAAGAGTAAAACTCCGTCTAACACGGTGAAACCCCGTCTCTACTAAAAAATACAAAAAACTAGCCGGGCAAGGTGGCGGGCGCCCGTAGTCCCAGGTACTCGGGAGGCTGAGGCAGGAGAATGGCGTGAACCTGGGAGGCAGAGGTTGTGGTGAGCCGAGATTGTGCCATTGCACTCCAGCCTGGGTCACAAGAGTAAAACTCCGTCTAACACGGTGAAACCCCGTCTCTACTAAAAAATAAAAAAAA
>NW_016885673.1:0-916 GCF_001698545.2 Rhinopithecus bieti | reverse complement strand
CTGACTCAACAATTTTACCGATGTTTTATAATGATCTTTCTATGTTACTCATTTAGGGATATCCTTTTAGACAATCCATGTGATCCAATAATTTACATTTAGTGACTTGGCAACATGCTTGATCTAAATGATGCCCATCTTTATGTGATGCTATTTGTTGGTGGGACTTCAAACAGAAATCTTAATTGTGCTTCACTTCTAATAATTAAGATGATTTTACTTTTCTGCTCTTAACATGACATTGAAAACTATAGTTTTTTAAGATTCCTGGAATCATTTATTAGTACAAAAGCTAATAGGCATATAAAAGATCCCTGATATCATTAGTGACCAGGGAAATTGTTATAGACTTATTTGTGCCCTTCCCAAATTCTTGTCTTGAAGCCCTAACCCCAGTGTAACTGTATTTGCAGACAAGGCCTTCAAGGAGGCAGAAAGGGTAAAATGAGGTCATAAGGAAGGACCCTAATCCAGTAGTACTGATATCTTTATGAGCAGAGGAAGAAACACCAGAGTATTCTCTCTCTCCCAATGCATGTGCACAGAGGAAAGGCCACATGAAAATAGAGCAAGAAAGTGGCTGTCTTCAAGCCAGGAAGAGATGCGTCACCAGAAACCAACTTATTAGCACTTTCATCTTGGACTTCCAGCCTCCAGAATCATGAGAATTTCTATTGTTTAAGCTACCCAGCCTATGGTATTTTATTATGATAACCCTAGCTGACTAATAGAGAAATGTACATCAAAACCACAGTGAGATATCACTTCGTATCCACTAGGGTGGCTCAAATCAAAAGTCAAATAATAAGTATTGGTGAGGATGTGGAGAAATCAGAACCCCACATGCTGTTGTTAGGGACGGAAAAGGTGCATTTAGAAAACAGTCTGGTGGTTCCTCAAACAGATAAAGACACGA
>NW_016885672.1:0-722 GCF_001698545.2 Rhinopithecus bieti | reverse complement strand
GGCTTGTAGAGTTTCTGCCAAAAGGTCTGCTGTTAGTCTGGTGGGCTTCCTGTTGTGGGTAACCTAACCTTTCTCTTTGACTGCTCTTAACTTTTTTCCTTCATTTTAACTTTGGTGAATCTGACAATTACATGTCTTGGGGTTGCTCTTCTCGAGGAGTATCTTTGCGGCACTCTCTGTATTTCCTGAATTTGAATGTTGGCCTGCCTTACTAGGTTGGGGAAGTTCTCCTGGATAATATCCTGAAGAGTGTTTTCCAACTTGGTTCCATTCTCCCGGTGACTTTCAGGTACACCAATCAGAGGTAGATTTGGTCTTTTCACACAGTCCCATATTTCTTGGAGGCTTTGTTCGTTTCTCTTTACTCTTTTTTCTCTTGACTCCTCACTTCATTTCATTCATTTGATCTTCAATCACTGATACCTTTTCTTCCACTTGATTGAATCAGCTACTGAAGCTTGTGCATGTGTCACATAGTTCTCATGCCCTGGTTTTCAGCTCCATCAGGTCATTTAAGGTCTTCTCTATGCTGTTTATTCTACTTATCCATTCATTTAATCTTTTTTCAAGGTTTTAGATTCTTTGCAATGGTTTCGAACGTCGTTCTTTAGCTTGGAGAAATTTGTTAGTACCGATCGTCTGAAGCCTTCTTCTCTCAACTCGTCCAAGTCGTTCTTCATCCAGCTTTGTTCCATTGCTGGCAAGGAGCTGCATTCTTTTGG
>NW_016885671.1:0-629 GCF_001698545.2 Rhinopithecus bieti | reverse complement strand
ATACCAAATGACCCAGCAGTTTCACTCCTAGGAATACACACGAGAGAAATCAAAACAGTTGTCCATACAGAAACTTGTAAATAAATGTGTATATTAGCATTATTTGTAGGTGGAATCCCAAATACCTACTGACTGATGAATGGACAGACAGGTGGTATATCCATACAATGGAACATTATTTGGCCATAAAAGAATGAAACATGCATTCTATAACAGCACACGTAAACATTATGCTAGGCAAAATAAACCAGTCGCAAAAGACCACATATTATATATGATTCCATTTATATAAAATGTCCAAAATAGGCAGATCTATAGAGACAGAAGTAGACTGGTGGTTACCTAGGGCTGCAGAGGGCAGGGGGGACAGGAGAGTGGTAACTAAAGGGTACAGGTTTCTTTGAGGTGGTGAAAATTAACTGTGGTGATGTTTACATATACAGTCATCCCCTGGGGAGTTGGTTCCAGGATTCTCTTGAATACCAAAATCCATAAATGCCCAAGTCCTTGATAAAATGGCATAGCATTTGCATATAACCTATGCACATCCTCTTGTATACTTTAAATCATCACCATATTAATTATGCTACCTAATATAATGTAAATAGTTGTTATACTGTATTGTTCAG
>NW_016885670.1:0-213 GCF_001698545.2 Rhinopithecus bieti | reverse complement strand
ATAGTGTCACTGGTCTGTGTACTTCAGTGTGTTCTTGTAGTGGCTGGTAATGGTTTTCCTTTTCATATTTAGTTCTTCCTTCGGAGCTCTGGTAAGGCAGGTCTGGTGGTAATGAATTCCCTCAGGATTTGCTTATCTGAAAAGAACTGATTTCTCCTTTGTTTATGAAGCTTAGTTAGGCCAGATATGAAATTCTGGGTTGGAATTTCTTTT
>NW_016885669.1:0-1180 GCF_001698545.2 Rhinopithecus bieti | reverse complement strand
TGTCACCATTGCTTTTGGCATTTTAGTCTTGAAGTCTTTGCCCATGCCTCTGTCCTGGATGATACTGCCTAGGTTTTCTTCTAGGGTTTTAAGGTTTTATGTCTTACATTTAAGTCTTTAATCCATCTTGAGTTAATTTTGTATAAGGTATAAGTAAGGGGTCCAGTTTCAGTTTTCTGCCTATGGCTAGCCAGTTTTCCCAACACCATTTATTAAATAGGGAATCCTTTCCCCATTGCTTGTTTTGTCAGGTTTGTCAAAGATCAGATAGTTGTAGATGTGTGGCACATTTGTGAGGCCTCTGTTCTGTTCCATTGGTCTATATATCTGTTTTAGTACCAGTACCATGCTGTTTGGTTACTGTAGCCTTGTAGTATAGTTTGAAGTCAGGTATTGTGATGCCTCCAGCTTTGTTCTTTTGCTTAAGATTGTCTTGGCTATACAGGCTCTTTTTTGGTTCTATATGAAATTTAAAATAGTTTTCTAATTCTGTGAAGAAAGTCAATAGTAGCTTACTGGGAGTAGCATTGAATCTATAAATGACTTTGGGCAATATGTCTATTTTCACAATGTTGATTCTTACTATCCATGAGCATGGAATGTTTTTTTCCATTTGTTTTGTCCTCTCTCATTTCCTTGAGCAGTGGTTTGTAGTTCTCCTTGAAGTGGTCCTTCACATCCCTTGTACGTTGTATTCCTAAGTACTTTATTCTCTTTGTAGCAATTGCGAATGGGAGTTCACTCATGATTTGGCTCTCTTATTTGTCTATTATTGGTGTATAGAAATGCTTGTGATTGTTGCACATTGATTTTGTTTCCTGAGACTGTGCTGAAGTTGCTCATCAGCTTAAGGATATTTTGTGCTGAGATGATGGGGTTTTCTAAATATACAATCATGTCATCTGCAAACAGAGACAATTGAACTTCCCCTCTTCCTATTTGAATGCCCTTTATTTCTTTCTCTTGCCTGATTGCCCTGACCAGAACTTCCAATACTATGTTGAATAGGAGTAGTGAGAGAGAGCATCCTTGTCTTGTGCCTGTTTTCAAAGGGAATGCTTCCAGCTTTTGCCCATTCAGTATGATATTGAGTGTGGGTTTGTCATAAATAACTATTATTTTGATATGTTCCATCAATACCTAGTTTATTGAGAGTTTTAGCTTGAAGGGCTGTTGAATT
>NW_016885668.1:0-272 GCF_001698545.2 Rhinopithecus bieti | reverse complement strand
ATAGATAGATAGATAGATAGAGAGATAGAGAGATAGATAGATAGATAGATAGATAGATAGATAGATAGAGAGATAGCTAGATAGATAGAGAGATAGATAGATAGAGAGATAGCTAGATAGAGAGATAGATAGATAGATAGATAGATAGATAGATAGATAGATAGATAGATGATAGATAGATAGATAGATAGATAGATAGAGAGAGATAGATAGAGAGATAGAGAGATAGATAGAGAGATAGAGAGATAGATAGAGAGATAGAGAGATAGAGA
>NW_016885667.1:0-273 GCF_001698545.2 Rhinopithecus bieti | reverse complement strand
GAAAAAGTTTAACTCAGTGAGATGAATGCATTCATCACAAAGTGGTTTCTCAGATACCTTCCTTCTACTTTTTATCAAGGGATATTTGATTTTTTGCCTTTGGCCTCAAGGAGCTCCCAAATGTCCATTCGCAGAATGGACAAATGCAGTCTTTCCAAATAGTTAAATCAAAAGAAAGGTTTAACTTTTTGAGATGAATGCACACATCACAAAGCATTTTCTCATTAAGCTTCTTTCTAGTTTTTATGTGAGGATATTTTCTTTTTCACCATA
>NW_016885666.1:0-273 GCF_001698545.2 Rhinopithecus bieti | reverse complement strand
CATCCAGTTTGAGGTGGTTTGATCCGGTTTGATCTGGTTTGATCTGGTCTGGTCTGGTTTGATCTGGTGTGATCTGGTTTTATTCGGTTTGATCCAGTCTGGTCTGGTCTGATCTGGTTTGATCCGGTCGGGTTTGGCCTGATCCAGTTTGATCTGGTCCGGTTTGGTTTGTTCTGGTTTGATCTGCTCTGCTCTGGTTTGATCTGGTTTGATGTGGTTTGATCCGGTTTGATCTGGTTTTGATCCGGTCTGATCTGGTTTGATCCGGTCTGG
>NW_016885665.1:0-273 GCF_001698545.2 Rhinopithecus bieti | reverse complement strand
AAATTTGCTTGCTCTTTTCTAGTTCTTTTAATTGTGATGTTAGGGTGTTGATTTTAGATCCTTCTCACTTTCTCCTGTGGGCATTTAGTGCTATAAATTTCCCGCTAAACACCGCTTTAGCTGTGTCCCAGAGATTCTGGTACGTTGTATCTTTGTTCTTATTGGTTTCAAAGAACTTATTTATTTCTGCCTTAACTTCGTTGTGTACCCAGTAGTCATTCAGGAACAGGTTGTTCAGTTTCCATGTAGTTGTGTGGCTTTGAGTGCGTTTCT
>NW_016885664.1:0-430 GCF_001698545.2 Rhinopithecus bieti | reverse complement strand
AACCCCCCACTGTCAACATTAGACAGATCAATGAGACAGAAAATTAACAAGGATATCCTTGTGAAAATTAACAAGGACTTGAACTCGCTCTGGACCAAGCAGACCTAACAGACATCTACAGAACTCTCCACCCCAAGTCAATAGAATTACATTCTCCTCAGCACCACATCACACTTACTCTAAAACTGACCACATAATTGTAAGTAAAACACTCCTCAGCAAATGCAAAAGAGTGGAAATCATATCAAATAGTCTGTCAGATCACAGTGCAATCAAATTAGAACTCAGAATTAAGAAACTCACTCAAAACCACACAACTATGTGGAAACTGAACCCTGAATGACTACTGGGTAAATAACTAAATGAAAGCACAAATAAAGATGTTCTTTGAAACCAATAGAACAAAGACACAATGTACCAGAATCATTTA
>NW_016885663.1:0-1503 GCF_001698545.2 Rhinopithecus bieti | reverse complement strand
AATTCGTTTGTATGTTGACTTTTACCTGATAAATATTTATTGATCCTCTCTATCTTTTCATCATACTTCTTTTAAAAAATAGTTTTCTAATGCCTGCTTTTTTTTATACAGAGGCAATTAAAGGCAGATGCTAAAAAAGCTATTGGAAGGCTTCAACTACGCACACTGAAACAAGGAGACAAGGTATATTCATGACTTTTAAATGTTACTTGTTTTAAAGCAGTGCTACGAAGCCATTGTTCAGGCTAAATGTTCTTCCTAAGTATGCTTTTATTGTCATTTATGAGCCTTATTGACTTTTATATGTATTTGATTCTAGAAGTAGGCTGAATAATGGCCCCCCAAAGATATCTAAGATATCTATTCCCTTGAACCTGTGAATATTACCTTATATGGCAAAAGGACTTTGCAGATATGATTAAGTTAAGAGTCATGAGATGGGGACATTATCCTGGATTATCCAGCTAGATTCAAAATATAATTGCAGTGTCCTTATAAGAGGGAGAGAGAGGGAGATTTGACCACAGTACAGTAAGGGATGTGACAGTGGAAGCAAGAGGTTGCGGTGATACAAGGAAGAGGCTAGGTGGTAAGGGATGCAGACACCCTCTAGAAGCTGGGAAAGGTAAGGAGAGGGATTCTCCCCTGCTGACTCCAGAAAGAGCACAGTATTGCCAATGCCTTGATTATAGACTTCTGATTTCCAGAACAGTAAAAGAATAAACTTGTGTTGTTTTAAGCCACTGAATTATGATAATTTGTTACTGCAATTACAGGAAACTAATACAATGCTTTAGTGTTACTTTGCTTGAATATGTATTTTCAGATTTAGGATAGTTGAAAACTACCATTGATGGGTAAAACGTGTATTTCAAAATAGCTATAGAACTTATGGAAATAATACACCATTTTAAATCTTACCAAAGCCATGAAACTGTAAAACACTAATGAAAGAGAGAAATCAAAGAAGAGCTAAATAAATGGAAACATATACCATGTTCATGGGTCAGAAGACTTGCTGTTGTTAAGATGTCGGTTCCCCACCAAACTAATTTATGGATTTGATGCAGTTTCAATAAAATCCTAGTATAAATCTTTGATAGAAATTGACAGGCTGATTCTAAGCTTAGATGAAAATGCAAAAGAACTAGAATAAACAAAACAATTTTGATAAAGAACAACTTTGGATGATTCATATTACCTGATTTGCAGAATTATTTTAAAGTCACAGCAGTCAAGATAGTGTTGTATTGGAAAAGGATAGATTTATAGATCAATGGAACAGAAGAGAGAGTCCAGAAATAAACCCACACATATATGGTCGATTGACTTTCCATAAAAGTGCAAAAGCAATTCAATGAAGAAAGGATAGCCTTTTCAGGAGGATAGCCAGTTGTTGGCTATCCATATGCAGTGATTGGATATCCTTAAGCAAAAAACAAGCAAACAGACAAACAAAAAAGAACTTAAATCCATTCTTCATACCCTATGTAAGCATTATTT
>NW_016885662.1:0-428 GCF_001698545.2 Rhinopithecus bieti | reverse complement strand
GCCCTTAAGTCCACTGGATCAAGGTGGGGTGCAGCTGCTGCACCCCAATGGCTAAGCCCGTCTGGAGGCTCTGCGGCTTGGCGCCCAGATATGCCAGGTTCACGTTGGCCTTGCGGCCATCGATGATGGGGTTCGGGTCTTTGCAAGCCCTCTCAGCTGCCGCCCGGTGGGCCGTGGTCACGAAACCGTAGCCGCGAGACTTGCCCGTCTGTCCGTCGGTGATGACTACGGCCTCCAGGATGTAGCTGAAGTCCTCGAAGTACTTCCTGAGCGAGGCATCAGTGATGTGGTACGGCAGGCCGCCCACGAAGATGTTGGCGAAGGTGGTGTCCTTCTGCGAGCCGTGCATGGCGCCGGGGCGGCCAGGGGCCGCGGGAAGCCCTGGCTCGGGGCGCACGGCGGGGCTGCAGCAGCATGGGGGGCGCCCC
>NW_016885661.1:0-328 GCF_001698545.2 Rhinopithecus bieti | reverse complement strand
TCCTTTACTTTTGTATTTGTTCATTTTTTCTACCTTCCTGTCTTTTAATTTGATGCTTTTCTGTAGTGGTATGTTTTGATTCTTTCTTTTTTATCTTTTATGAATCTACTAATAGGTTTTGTGGATACCATTAGGGTTACATAAAACATCTTACAGTTTTACAAGTCTATTTTAACTTGTAATAAATTAACTCCTTCCTTCCTGCCTTCCTTCTTTCTTTCCTTCCTTCCTTCTTCTCTTTCTTTCTTTCTCTTTCTGTCCTTCCTTTCTTCCTTCCTTCCTTCCTTCTTCTCTTTCTCTCTTTCTTTCTCTTTCTGTCCTTCCTTCC
>NW_016885660.1:0-640 GCF_001698545.2 Rhinopithecus bieti | reverse complement strand
TTTGGGATAGAGGTGGTGAGGAAGGTCACCATAGATACCTGAATTAACTAGATTTATTCTGGAGAAGAATCTAAATTATTGCATGATCTTCCACTAGAGGTTGATAGTAGGGTACAAAGATATAGGAGTAAAATTCTGTGCCTCTAGCTTCTAGGTTAGTGTTGCATCCATTAATGTGATCACATGGAACTTCCCAAGTAGGCTGAGTGGGAAAAAATCCTGCTGTTGGATATTTTAATGCAGGATAGTAAACTAAAACATGAACTCATATCCGATAATCTATAATCTGGATTCTGCAAAAGCTAAGAGACACTCAAAGATAGACAGGGCTGAATTAATTTTAACATGATTTTATAGACTTTTTTCCTCCACTGGTTTTGGTGGCTGATGGACTTATACTGTACTGTACTGTGTTGCCTATGTCAGGCTGTACTCCTAACAAAAAAGGCATTCTGAATATAAAGTAGAAAACTGTAAAATTTGAGGTGATGGATATCCCAATTACCCTGACGTGATCATTACACATTGTATACATGTACCAACATATCATATGTACCCCAAAAGATGTACAACTATGACATGTCAATTTTTTTAAAAGCTACATAAAAAACTATAAAATAAAGGTACTGCTATCGAAAAA
>NW_016885659.1:0-793 GCF_001698545.2 Rhinopithecus bieti | reverse complement strand
AAAAAAACTTAGGTACACAGGCAACAAATAGCCCAATGAATGGAATGGTGTCTCACATCTCAATACTAACATTAAATGTAAATGACCTAAATGTTCCACTTAGAAGTGACAGAACTGCAGAATGGATAAGAACTCACCAACCAACTATCTGCTGCCTTCAGGAGACTCACCTAAGACATAAGGACTCCCATAAACTTAAAGTAAAGGGGTAGAAAAGGCATTTTATTCAAATGGGTACCAAAAGCAAGCAGGTGTAGCTATTCTTACATCAGACCAAACAAACTTTAAAGTCACAGCAGTTAAAGAAGACAAAGAGGGACATTATATAATGGTAACAGGCCTTGTCCAACAGGAAAATATCACAAGCCTAAACATATATGCACCTAACACTGGAGCTCCCAAATTTATAAAACAATACTATTAGACCTAAGAAATGAGACAGATAGCATCACAATAATAGTGGGGACTTCAACACTCCACTGATAGCACTAGAGAAGTCATCAAGACAGAAAGTCAACAAAGAAACAATGGATTTAAACTATACCTTGGAACATATGGACTTAACAGATATATATAGAATATTTCATCCAAAACTGCAAAATACACATGTATTCAACAGTGCATGCAACTTTCTCCAAGATAGACCATATGATAGTCTATAAAATGAGCCTCAATAAATTTAAGAAAATTGAAATTATATCGAGCACTCTCTCAGACCACAGTGGAATAAAACTCGAAATCGTCTCCAAAAGGAACCTTCAAAACCATGCAAATACATGGAAATTAAATAACC
>NW_016885658.1:0-986 GCF_001698545.2 Rhinopithecus bieti | reverse complement strand
AAAAAAAACGTCGCTAGGCCTTCCTAAGAATTAAATAAAAGAAAAGGCAGTCTGTACAGATCTCACCTCTGGTAACCAAAAGCAAGCATCTTTGCAGCTAACCTTGCTTCTGTTGCAATTGATACAGGGACAAATGGCCGTAATTATATGGGGTAGGATACCAAATCTCTATTTAGAGCCCAGAGCTCTATTGGCAGTGCATTCTCCAGGGTCTGATGACTAGTAAACAGGAAATAAGCCTATCTACCTTGAATGAGCACAGCTATCCCCTGGGGAGTTCCATTAAGGATAGCAGTGATGCTGCTATGTGCCACTACTGGGCACTCTTTTATGTAGCTCATGCTAAGCGGAAATTGCATTCTTTTCTCAGCCTCTCTGCTCACTTCCTGTACTATATATAACTGCATTATGAGATCTTGGGTGTCCTTCTATAGAGTTAGGACCAAGCGTTCTTTGGAGGAATGAGAGAAGACAGATTTGGAGGTGGGACAATCCTGCCAAATAATCTTAGTCACTTTATTATTCATAAGTACGTTAACCAAGAGTTCATTTGTAAAATGAGATTCTTTATGTTGCCAGTTTTCCAAAATATATTCTACTTCTCTCTGCCTCAGAGCAGGACTTTTCAGAGTAGAACATTGTGCTTCCACTGAGTGACACCTTGCTTTGACTTTGAATTCTGTCTATCATTTTTTATTCCTACCTCCTCTTCCCAAGTCTCCATCTATCTCTCCTGAATCCTCTCTGACATTCATCTTATTGTAGATTATATATGAAAATGAAAACCAACTAGATTTTGTCAGTTATTGCTGCTGCTTGTCATTCCTTTTCTTCTCCATATTATGACTTCAGATTTGAGGAATGGCTACAATTCTTGATTATCTATGATAGTTGTTCTCTGAGCCTTGTTTCCTTCCTCTGGAAAATGAGTGTGAAGGACTAAATGTTTATGCTTCCCTCCCCAAAAAATGTATATGTTGAAATCC
>NW_016885657.1:0-214 GCF_001698545.2 Rhinopithecus bieti | reverse complement strand
ATCCCTCCGTCATGTGAAACGTGGAGTGCCTCCGTCCCATACACACGTGTGCTCTCGTTCCTCTGTCGTGTGAAACGTGGAGTGTCCGCGTCCCATACACACGTGTGCTCTCGTCCCTCCGTCGTGTGAAACGTGGAGTGCCCGTGTCCCATACACGTGTGTGCTCATTCCTCCATCGTGTGAAACGTGGAGTGTCCGCGTCCCATACACACGT
>NW_016885656.1:0-214 GCF_001698545.2 Rhinopithecus bieti | reverse complement strand
GAGAGAAGAATCTCGCTCTGTCACCCAGGCTGGAGTGCAGTGGTG
The DNA here is from genome assembly GCF_001698545.2 of Rhinopithecus bieti. NCBI lineage: Eukaryota > Metazoa > Chordata > Mammalia > Primates > Cercopithecidae > Rhinopithecus > Rhinopithecus bieti. The sequence continues at coordinate 169 of NW_016885656.1, read as the reverse complement.
CGATCTCAGCTCACTGCAACCTCTGCCTGCCGGGCTGAAGCATTCTTCTGCCTCAGCTTCCCGAGTAGCTGGGACTACAGGTGTGAGCCACAGTGCTCGGCCTGGCCATTTCTTTCTCCCTCCTCCTCCATTTGTTTTTTTTCCTCCTCCTCCTCCTCCCCTCCTCCTC
>NW_016885655.1:0-658 GCF_001698545.2 Rhinopithecus bieti | reverse complement strand
GGCTCATGCCTATAATCCCAGCACATTGGGAGGCTGAGGCGGGCGGATCATGAGGTCAGGAGATCGAGACCACCCTGGCTAACACGGTGAAACCCCATCTCTACTAAAATACAAAAAATTAGCCGAGCGTGGTGGTGGGCACCTGTAGACCCAGCTACTCAGGAGGCTGAGGCAGGAGAATGGTGTGAACCCGGGAGGCAGAGACTGCAGTGAGCTGAGATCGCGCCACTGCACTCCAGCCTGGGTGACAGAGTGAGACTCCGTCTCAAAAAAAAAAAAAAAAAATTACATATTCGAAGAGTTAAATAATAAAATACCGTGGTATTTGCCTAGAACCTATTATCACCCTCCCATATATTGTAAGTCATCTGTAGATTACTTGTAATACCTAAAACAATGTAAACGTTATGTAAATAGTTGTTATAGTGTATTGCTTAGGGAATAATGACAAGGAAAAAATTCTGAGCTGGGTGAGGTGGCCCACGCCTGTGGTCCCAGCTACTTAGAAGAGTGAGTTGAGATCACTTGAGCCCAGGGGTTCGAGGCTGCAGTGAGCTATGATTGCTCCACTGTACTCCAGCAAGACCCTGTCTCAAATTAAAAAAAGAATTTTAATTTGGACATTATGAGGTATGGGGAAAAAACCAGACCCTGTCTA
>NW_016885654.1:0-214 GCF_001698545.2 Rhinopithecus bieti | reverse complement strand
GGAGTAAGTATGTTCTTTGTAAATGGGCTTTTGTAAGATTCCAGAAATGCTGTTTGCAGTAAAAGCATCACTGAATTTAGTAAATATCCTCCAGACTGCTTCCAAGGTCAGACCTCATTTAAATGTAGAGAATATGGCAGGCAAAACCATGTCCTAACAAAGACTTACACATGGTAGGCCTTCAGATTGCATTTAGCATTTCATTGTTTTCAAG
>NW_016885653.1:0-213 GCF_001698545.2 Rhinopithecus bieti | reverse complement strand
GGAAATGGGAAAAAAAAAAAGCAGGAAGAGAAAACAGCAGGCCCAATGGGTCAACCCACTGCTTTTCTAAATTACCAGGAAAAGTATTCAGAGAACGGTATTTTTTTTTTTAAATTTCCAGGTGTTCAATTGTGTTGAAACTGCTTTGAGATTACATCAAAGGAAAAGCCCTTCTGTTTCCACAAACACCAGGGCAATTTGGGAAGATAATTC
>NW_016885652.1:0-214 GCF_001698545.2 Rhinopithecus bieti | reverse complement strand
AAAAGTCATCACCATTTTCTTAAATCTCAAGTACCCGGGGACACATACACTGTCAAAGGTCACAGGGACCTCTGCCTAGGAAAGCTAGGTATTGTCCAAGGTTTCTCCCTATGTGATAGTCTGAAATATGGCCTCATGGGAAGGGAAAGACCTGAGCCTGACACCTGTGAAGGGTTTGTGATGAAGAGGACTAGTATAAGAGGAAAGAAGTCCT
>NW_016885651.1:0-209 GCF_001698545.2 Rhinopithecus bieti | reverse complement strand
GTGTAAAATACTTTACTATAGTAATATGCTTTACTTTCTTCCTTTATATTATTTTGTTTCTGTGCTTTAGGATTTTGATTTGAAGTTACCATGAGGCTTGCAAATAACCTCTTATAATCAAGTATTTTGAACTGATAAGAATTAAACTCTGGTTACAAAACAACAACAAACAAGCATAAAGAAAGCTTAAAAGTCTCTACATTTTAACT
>NW_016885650.1:0-463 GCF_001698545.2 Rhinopithecus bieti | reverse complement strand
ACAAAGATGGGGAGAAACCAGAGCAGAAGAGCTGAAAATTCTCAAAACAAGAGCGCCCCTTCTCCTCCAAAGGATCATAGCTCCTCGCCAGCAATGGAACAAAGTGGGATGGAGAATGACTTTGATGAGTCGACAGAATTAGGCTTCAGAAAGTCGGTAATAACAAACTTCTTCGAGCTAAAGGAGGATGTTCAAACCCATTGCAAGGAAGCTAAAACCTTGAAAAAAGATTAGATGAATGGCTAATTAGAATAAACAGTGTAGAGAAGACCTTAAGTGACCAGATGAAGCTGAAAACCATGGCACGAGAACTACGTGATGCATGCACAAGCTTCAGTAGCCAATTTGATCAAGTGGAAGAAGGAGTATCAGTGATTAAAGATCAAATTAATGAAATGAAGCAAGCAGAGAATTTTAGAGAAAAGGAGTAAAAGAAATGAACAAAGCCTCCAAGAAATATGAG
>NW_016885649.1:0-1693 GCF_001698545.2 Rhinopithecus bieti | reverse complement strand
TGTATGTGTCCAGGAATTTATCCATTTATTCTAAATTTTCTAATTTATTTGCATAGAGATGTTTATAGTATTATCTGATGGTAGTTTGTACTTTTGTGGGATCAGTAGTGATATCCCCTTTATCATTTTTTATTGTGTCTATTTGATTCTTCTCTCCTTTCTTCTTTATTAGTCTGGCTAGCAGTCTATCTATTTTGTTAACCTTTTCAAAAAACCAGCTCCTGGATTCATTGATTTTTTTTTTAAAGGTTATTCCTTCAGTTCTGCTCCGATCTTAGTTATTTCTTATCTTCTGCTAGCTTTTGAATTTGTTTGCTCTTGCTTCTCTAGTTCTTATAATTGTGATGTTAGGATGTCAATTTTAGGTCTTTCCCACTTTCTCCTGTGAGAATTTAGTGCTATACATTTCCCTGTAAACATTGCTTTAGCTGTGTCCCAGAGACTCTGGTATGTTGTGTCTTTGTTCTCATTGGTTTCAAAGAACTTATATATTTCTGCTTTAATTTTGTTATTCACTCAGTAGTCATTCAGGAGCAGGTCGGTCAGTTTCCATGTAGTTGTGCAGTTTTGAGTGAGTTTCTTAATCCTGTTTGTAATTTGATTACATTGTGATCTGAGAGACTTTTTTTTTTTTTATGATTTCTGTACTTTTGCATTTGCTGAGGAGAGTTTTACTTCCAACTATGTGGTCAATTTGAGAATAAGTGTGATGTGGTGCTGAGAAGAATATGCTTTCTGTTGATTTGGGGTGAAGAGTTCTGTAGATGTCTATTAGGTCCACTTGATCCAGAGCTAAGTTCAAGTCCTGAATATCCTTGTTAATTTTCTGTCTTGTTGATTTGTCTAATATTGACAGTGGGATGTTAAAGTCTCTCATTGTTATTGTGTGGGAGTCTAACTTTCCTTGGAGGTCTCTAAGAACTTGTTTTGTGAATCTGGGTGCTCCTGTATTGGGTGCATATATATTTAGGATAGTTAGCTTTTCTTATTTCATTGATGTTTTACCAATATGCAATGCCCTTCTTTGTCTTTTTTGATCTTTGCTGGTTTAAAGTCTTTTTTATCAGAGACTAAGATTGCAACCTTGCAGCCCCTGCTTGGTTTTGCTTTCCATTTGCTTGGTAAATATTCCTCCATCCCTTTATTTTGAGCCTATGTGCTTTTTTGCATGTGAGATGGGTCTCCTGAATACAGCACACCGATGGGTCTTGACTCTTTATCCAATTGGCCAGTCTGTGTCTTTTATTTGGGGCATTTAGCCCGTTTATATTTAAGGTTAATATTGTTATGTGTGAATTTGATCCTGTCATTATGATGTTGGCTGGTCTGGTTATTTTGTCCATTAGTTGATCCAGTTTCTTTATAGTGTTGGTGGTCTTTATATTTTGTATGTTTTGCAATGGCTGGTACTAGCTTTTCCTTTCCATAATTAGTGTTTCCTTCAGGAGCTCTTTATTATTATTATTATTATTATACTTTAAGTTCTAGGGTACATGTGCATAACATGTAGGTTTGTTACATATGTATACTTGTGCCATGTTGGTGTGCTGCACCCATCAACTCATCAGCACCCATCAACTCGTCATTTACATCAGGTATAACTCCCAATGCAATCCCTCCCCCCTCCCCTCTTCCCCTCCCCATGATAGACCTTAGTGTGTGATGTTCCCCTTCCCGAGTCCAAGTGATCTCA
>NW_016885648.1:0-213 GCF_001698545.2 Rhinopithecus bieti | reverse complement strand
ATCCCTGAGCCTGAGTTCTTCCCAGTGTTATCCCTGAGCCTGAGTTCTTCCCATAATTAACCCTGAGCCTGAGTTCTTACCAGCGTTATCCCTGAGCCTGAGTTCTTACCAGCATTATCCCTGAGCCTGAGTTCTTCCAGCATTATTGCCTGAGCCTGAGTTCTTTCCAGTGTTATTGCTGAGCCTGAGTTCTTCCCAGCATCATCCCTGAGC
>NW_016885647.1:0-281 GCF_001698545.2 Rhinopithecus bieti | reverse complement strand
CTTGAACCTTATTGCTGAAGCTATTTTAAAATTCCCAATAAAACACCATGTGTTGGCCTGGTGCAGTGGCTCATGCCTGTGATGCAATCACTTTGGGATGCTGAGACAGGAGGATTGCTTGAGCCTAGAAGTTCAAGACCAGCCTGGGCAACCCAGGGAGACTCTGTCTCTACAAAAAATAAATTTATTTTTTTTTTAAAAAAGTGTTTATTCATAGGTTATATTGTTCAAATGTTGCAGTTTTCTGTTATTAATTCCTGCTTTTGGTTATTAGATGTTCT
>NW_016885646.1:0-1984 GCF_001698545.2 Rhinopithecus bieti | reverse complement strand
TAGCTCAGTGTCTGCACAAACAACTGCCCAGTTTTGTGCTTGAAACCCAGGACCGTGGTGGTGTAGGTACATGAGGGAATCTGCTGATCTGCAGATTGCAAAAACTGTGGGAAAAGTGTAGTACCCAGGCTGGGTAGTATAATCTCTCGTGTCTTCCCTTGGCTGGAAGAGGGAGATCCCCAAGCCTCTTGTGCTTCCTTGGTGAAGTGATGCCCTACTCTGCTTCTGCTCACCTTCCATGGGTTGCACCTCCTGCCTAATCAGTCCCAATGAAATGAACTGGGTACCTCAGTTAGAAATGCAGAAATCATCCACCTTTTGTGTTGGTCTCGCTGGGAGCTACACAACCCAGTTGTTCCTATTCAGCTGTCTTGGCCCCAAGTCTCCGCTCTAATTTTATTTTATTTTATTTTCTATCTTTGCACTTAGTTTGTTCCTTTTCTATCTCCTTGAGCTATAAGTTAGGCTTTTATTTAATTTTTTTCTTAAAATGTGGGTATTTGTTGCTATAAACTTTTACTAGTGCTTTTGCTGCATTCCATAAATGTTGGTATTATATGCTTTTATTTTAATTTGTCTTAAGCTATTTTCTCTTTCTGGGGGGGATTTCTTTCTTTGCCTAATGGTTGTTGGATGTGTATGGTTTAATTTCCATGTATTTGTAAATTTTCTAATTTTTTGTATTGTTATTTATTTCTAGTTTTATTTCATTGTGATTACAAAAGTTTTTTGCAATAATTTCAATCTTTCAAATTTAAGATATATTTTGTGATCTGATATGTAATCTATCCTGGGAAATGGTCTGTGTATGCTTGAAAAGAATGTGTGTCCTGTTGCTATTGGGTGGAATGTTCTGCGTATGTCTATTAGGTCCATTTGGTCTACAATGTTGTTAAAGCATGGTGTTAGGTTATTCACTTTCTGTCTGGATAATATGTTCATTGTTGAAAGTGGGGTATTAAAGTCTCCTATTATTATTTTATTGCCTATTTCTTCTTATGGACATGTCAATCTTTGCTTTATATAGCTAGGCACTTTGATATTGGATGCATATATATTTATAATTGTTATATCACCTTGCTGAACTAATCCTATTTTCATTATGTAATGTCCTTCTTAGTCCCTTGTGAGTTTTGGCTTGAGGTCTATTATGTCTGACATTGGTAGAGCCACCCCTGCTCTCTTTTAATTACCATTTGCAATCATACTTTATTCTACCTTTTCACTTTCAGCATACATGTGTCCTTAAATCAAAATGAGTCTCTGGTAGACAGCATATAGCTTGATCTTGCTTTTAATCTATTCGCTCTATATAAACCATTCTTCATTTTATTTAAAGTAATATTAAAATGTAAGAACTTCTTATTGCCATTTTACTAATTATTTTCTGTCTATTTTGTAGTTCTTCTGTTTCTATCTTCCTCTATTGCTATCTGTATTTGTGATTTTATTATTTTGTAGTGATACACTTTGATTCTTTTCTTTTTATCTTTTTTGTATCTATTGTAGGTTTTATTTGTAGTTACCATGAGGCTTGTATAAAACTTTTATAGTTGTAAGAGTCTATTTTAAGCTGATAACAACTTAATTTCAATTGCATAAGAAACTCTGCAAATTTGCCTGCCACACACACTTAACTTTTAAATCTTGTGTATCCATTAACAAATTTTGTGATTATGTTTATTATTCATACTTGTGTCCTTTACTTCTATACATAGGTTTAAATTTATTTATACAGCATCAATACACTATTACTTTATTCTGTATATTTCTATGTAATTACCTTAACCGGTGAGATTTATATCTTTATATCTTTTCTTTTGTTGTTTAGTATCCTTTCATTTCTATTTGAAAACTTCCATGAGCAATTCCTGTAATACACATCTAGTGGTGATAAACTTTCTCATTTTTTGTTTTCTTGGAAAGTCTTTAACTCTCCTTTATTTTGAAAGGATAGTTTTGTTGGGGATAGTATTGATTTGCC
>NW_016885645.1:0-279 GCF_001698545.2 Rhinopithecus bieti | reverse complement strand
CCATGCATCTCTTTGTTTTGATCTAAAGTCACTGTCTTATATCAGCCTACTTTTAAAATTCTACTTAAAATATGTTTATAGTTTTAAAATAAATATATTGCCAGCTTGGAGAGATGTGGGGTACTTGTCTATACGCATTCATTATCAATTCACTACAAAGGCTGTGGCAGCCGCCACCGGAGTTCTTATGCCTCCTTTTGTGGAAGCCATCAATTCATTATTTAACATGTATTTTATGTATGACCCATTCCAGTGCTTCCCGGCCTTTGTTAGCATTTG
>NW_016885644.1:0-214 GCF_001698545.2 Rhinopithecus bieti | reverse complement strand
GCTCTAATTGGTTAATCTTTGGTGGGATTTACCATTTCTCTATTGGATTACAATTATTTGCTTTGCCTTATCACATAAAGATAAAATTGAGTGTGGAGTAGTTGCCCATACTTTCCAGGGCATTATCATAGAGACCCACACTCAGTAGGTTATTATGTTCTTTAATGGTTTACACATTGAAGGAAAGTTTCGCCTTTCCTGAAAATATACCCCC
>NW_016885643.1:0-343 GCF_001698545.2 Rhinopithecus bieti | reverse complement strand
CATTTCTGAGGCTTATGCTACTGAAGGTGAAGGTTATTTTGTTTATACAAACAATATTGTACAAATGTTTCGTTCTGAAATGCTATTGAGTAAAACAGATTAGAAGTAATTATATATCTGCATAATTTCTATATGCCAAGTGATTGAAAATGGTCTTTTGGGGAATATTTCTTGTAAACATAAACACTTACATAGACGTACTCATCCTGTATGTAAGTTTTAAAATCTATTTACGTGGCCGGGTGCAGTGGCTCATGCCTATAATCCCAGCAATTTGGGAGGTTGAGGCAGGTGGATCACCTGAGGTGGGGAGTTCAAGACCAGCCTGACCAACATGGAGAAA
>NW_016885642.1:0-1021 GCF_001698545.2 Rhinopithecus bieti | reverse complement strand
CATTCTGTAGGTTGCTTATTCACTCTGATGGTAGTTTCCTTTGCAGTGCAGAAGCTCTTTAGTTTAAGTAGATCACATTTGTCAATTTTGGCTTTTGTTGCTATTGCTTTTGGTGTTTTAGACATGAAGTCCTTGCCCATGCCTACGTCCTGAATGGTATTGCCTAGGTTTTCTTCTAGGGTTTTATGGTTTTAGGTCTGACATTTAAGTCTTTAATCCATCTTGGATTAAATTTTGTATAAGATGTAAGGAAAGGATCCATTTTCAGCTTTCTACATATGGCTAGCCAGTTTTCCCAGCACTATTTATTAAATAGGGAATTGTTTCCCCATTTCTTGTTTTGTTAGGTTTGTCAAAGATCAGTTGCTTGTAGATGTGTGGTATTATTTCTCAGGGCTCTGTTCTGTTCCATTGGTCTATACCAGTACCATGCTGTTTTGGTTACTGTAGCCTTGCAGTATAGTTTGAAGTCAGGTAGCATGATGCCTCTAGCTTTGTTCTTTTGGCTTAGGATTGAAGACAGTGTTTTATTATCTAGTCAAATGGTAAACATAAGTGACTACATTATTTCTGGAAGATGAAAATAAAATATACTTTTCAGTTCACATATTTCAATAGGTCTTACTTCATTTCTCATTGATTTTAAGTATTAATTTGTCACTAGACAAATTAATCTCTCTGATAATCAGAGAGAGATTAATCAAGTGTTGGTGGTGATTGGACTTTGGTGTTTCAGTTTGGCTGTTGTAATACTCACATGTCAGACTAAGTAGAAGGAGGCATATGCCCTTGGAAACTATTTTAATTATTTTATATCATTATTTCTAAAAGTCATTGCCAAGAGAGGACACTTAGCTATACATACCTACATAGATATTTTCTGGATTTTAAGGACTAGTACATAAACAGTATAGTCATGATTTTCCTATTGTGATGGTGTTAATGTCTTTTAGTGTTCATCAGTATAAAGGAAAGCTAAAAGGTTTGCCGTGTGCAAAAATAAGTAAAGTTAAATATGAAT
>NW_016885641.1:0-281 GCF_001698545.2 Rhinopithecus bieti | reverse complement strand
AGATATCTGCACTCCCATGTTAATTGCAACACTATTCACAAAAGCAAAGACGGAATCAACCTTTGTGTCCATCAGAAGATGAATGGATAAATAAAATATAGTATATATACATAATGGAGTGCTATTCAACCATGTTGCTAAGCAACATGGACAACCCCTGAAGTCTTTATGTCAAGTAAAGTAAGCAAGGCACAGAAAGACAAATAGCGACATGTTTTCACTTAATATTTCTATGGTACACAAGTCAATCATAGAAGTAGAGAGTGGAATAGTTCTTACTA
>NW_016885640.1:0-280 GCF_001698545.2 Rhinopithecus bieti | reverse complement strand
GTGAAGACCTGGGTGTTGGATTGCAGCAGAGTAGCAAGGATGGTTCTTAATGAAGGGAAAGTGTTCCAAGCTTTCGGCGGTCAAGGTTTAGTCAGGTGTAGCATTTCTATTTTGTTAGGGGAATGCTATTACTAATGGTACCTGGCTTTTCATAGCCCTTATGGATGCCTAAGAAAGTGAGATTAATCCCATGCCCTCAAGTGTGCAGATTGGTCACAGCATTTCCAGGAAGAGACCTCACTGTAAGCTTCTGGGGGGGGGGGGGGGGGGGACTTAGGTG
>NW_016885639.1:0-206 GCF_001698545.2 Rhinopithecus bieti | reverse complement strand
ATGCACACACACACGCACACACACGCATTCACACACACGCACACACGCACACACACACACGCACACACACGCACACACACACGCACGCACACACACGCACGCACACACACACGCACGCACACGCATGCACACACACGCACACACACACGCGCACACGCGCACGCACACACGCACACACGCGCACACGCACGCACACACACGCGCAC
>NW_016885638.1:0-204 GCF_001698545.2 Rhinopithecus bieti | reverse complement strand
TCCCTCCCTCCTTCCTTCCTTCTTTTCTTTTCTTTCTCTCTTTCTTTCTTTTTCTTTCTTTCTCTTTTTTTCTTTTCTTTTCTTTTCTGTCTTTTCTTTTCTTTCTTTCTTTCTCTTTGTCTTCTTTCTTTTCTTTCTTTTCTCTTTCTTTTCTCTTCCTTTGTTCTGTTCTTTCTTTCTTTTTTTCTTTCTTTCTTTCTTTCT
>NW_016885637.1:0-280 GCF_001698545.2 Rhinopithecus bieti | reverse complement strand
TTTTTTTTTTTTTTTTTTTTGAGGCGGAGTCTCGCTCTGTCGCCCGGATTGGAGTGCAGTGGCCGGGATCTCAGCTCACTGCAAGCTCCGCCTCCCGGGTTTACGCCATTCTCCTGCCTCAGCCTCCCGAGTAGCTGGGACTACAGGCGCCCGCCACCTCGCCCGGCTAGTTTTTGTATTTTAGTAGAGACGGGGTTTCACCGTGTTAGCCAGGACGGTCTCCACCTCCTGATCTCGCGATCAGCCCGTCTCGGCCTCCCAAAGTGCTGGGATTACAGGC
>NW_016885636.1:0-278 GCF_001698545.2 Rhinopithecus bieti | reverse complement strand
GGGGTGTGTGTGTGAATGTGGGGTGTGTGTGTGAATGGGTGTGTGTGTGAATGTGGGGTGTGTGTGAATGGGGTATGTGAGAATGGGGTGTGTGTGAATGGGGTATGTGTGTGAATGTGGGGTGTGTGTGTGAATGGGGTGTGTGTGAATGTGGGGTGTGTGTGTGAATGGGGTGTGTGTTTGAATGATGGGTGTGTGTGAATGGGGTGTGTGTGTGAGAATGGGGTATGGGTGTGTGTGAATGGGGTGTGTGTGTGTGAATGGGGTGTGTGTGTGTG
>NW_016885635.1:0-1008 GCF_001698545.2 Rhinopithecus bieti | reverse complement strand
GGGATTTTCTAAATATACAATCATGTCATCTGCAAAGAGACAATTTAACTTCCTTTCTTCCTATTTGAATACGCTTTATTTCTTTCTCTTGCTTGATTGCCCTGGCCAGAATGTCCAATACTATGCTGAATAGGAGCAGTGAGAGAGGGCATCCTTGTCTTGTGCTGATTTTCAAAGGGAATGCTTCCAGCTTTTGCCCATTCAGTATGATACTGGCTGTGGGTTTGTCATAAATAGCTCTTATTATTTTGAGATACATTCCATCAATACTGTTTATTGAGAGTTTTAGCATGAAGGGCTGTTGAATTTTATTGAAGGCCTTTTCTGCATCTGTTGAGATAATTATGTGCTTTTGTCATGGGTTCTGTTTATGCGATAGTTTATATCCTAGAAAGGGAATAAAATACCTAGGGATACAACTTACAAGGGATGTGAAGGACCTCTTCAAGGAAAACTACAAACCACTGCTCAAGGAAATAAGAGAGGACAGAAACAAATGGAAAACATTCCATGCTCATGGATAGGAAGAATCAATATTATGAAAATGGCTATACTGCCCAAAGTAATTTATAGACTCAATGCTATCTCCATCAAACTACCATTGACTTTCTTCTTAGAATTCGAAAAAACTGCTTTAAATTTCATATGGAACCAAAAAAGAGCCTGTATGACCAAGACAATCCTAAGCAAAAGAACAGAGCTGTAGGCATCATGCTACCGGACTTTCAACTATACTACAAGGCTACAGTAACAAAAGCAGCCTGGTACTTGCACCAAAGCAGATATATAGACCAATGGAACAGAACAGAGGCCTCAGAAATAATGCCATACATCTACAGCCATCTGATCTTTGACAAACCTGGCACAAACAACAATGGGGAAAGGATTCTATTTAATAAATCGTGTTGGGAAAACTGACTAGACTATGCAGTAAACTGAAACTGGACCCCTTCAATGTGTAAACATTACACAAAATTAACTCAAGAGGGATTAAAGCCTTAAATGTAA
>NW_016885634.1:0-1437 GCF_001698545.2 Rhinopithecus bieti | reverse complement strand
GGGCGGGGCGGGGAGGTGCCCGGGAGGAGGGTCCGCCAGAGGGACCCAGGCTGGAGAGTTAGCTCGGGTCTGAGGTGTTGTGAGCCGGGAGCGCGAGGAAACCAAAGGCAGGGGCTGGCTGAGGCTGCAGCTCACTGCTGATTTACCCAGGACCCCGCTCCGGAGGGGTCGTAGCCAGTTTAGCACAAGTCCATCATCCACTAGTCCCGAAAGCGCTGGGCAGTGAGGTCAGGGGCAGTGGGAGGAAATCCACCCGGCTGACGTCCTGCGGGTTCTCCGGTTCCCGGGCGCTTGGCGGCGGGTGTGGCCCTCAGAGCAGGCCACCGGGCTGTGAGCTGTGACGGGCGTTGGGGTCCAGGCTGACTCCCGGAGCGACCCGGATCGCCAAGTCACGCCCCACGTGGCCTGGAGGCTTTTCCTGGTCCTCCCAATCCTTCAGCCAAAGGCTCTCATTATGTGGAGAATGGAAGTCACTATTTGGGGAACTGACTGTCCCCAGGGCACGTCCCAGAAGGGAGCAAATCCCTCAGAGGAGGCGCAGGAGATTCACAGGCAGCCTCTATGCGTGCACCTCCATTCAGTATGGGCCAGGACGGCAGACCACAGGCAGCGCCAGAAATGGCCCATGATGCAGGCAGGACGAACAGCCGGGCACCTGGGCGTGGGGACACCGGAGGGACACTGGCCGTACACGCGTGCTGCAGAGTTGGTGACCATGGGCAGTGCAGCCACTGGGTGTTGGCCTGTGAGGCCATCCTCGAGGTTTTCTGGAGGCCAGCAAGGGGCTTTCACAGCTGAGAGGTGTGTAGGGACCCGATATGGCAGGAGCTGGCCTCACCAGTTGCCCAGAGTGAGCTGGCTCTCCCAGGCTGGAGGGGCTGCCCCAGGGTGCTCAGCCAGCCAGGCACTTACTTCACTCCCTGACCCCGACCCCAGTGGGAGGTCAGTGGGTGCCACTAAGTCCTCCCCAACCCTGCCAGACAGCAGTGTACAAAACCTGGGTTCACATCCAGCTTGGCTGCTCACTGTCATGACAAGTGGACAGACGCCCTGGGCCTCAGTTGGCCCATCTGTAAGTGGGGCCAAAAGACAGCACCTCCGTCACAGGGCTGGCTATGGGGTGAACAGGTTGTCCCCTGGAGACAAGTGGTGTGGTGCCCTGAGGCCTGAGGCCAGGCTCCAAGGCTGCTCAAGGAATAGGGGATTTGAGGCAGCTCAGAGAGGACAGGCCCAGCAGCCAGCCCCAGCCTGATATCTCCCCTCTGCTTAGGCCCCAGACGCAGCTGCATCCTGGAGTTGTTCTGAGAAATCTGGGACCTGCCCCACCTCTACCCAGGCAGGGGCACCAGCCAGCTCCAGAGCTGCCCACCTTCCCTCACAGGCACACAGGTCAGCGCCAGGCCAACCCAGAGCGAGAACACCTGTGCTGGACTGAGC
>NW_016885633.1:0-355 GCF_001698545.2 Rhinopithecus bieti | reverse complement strand
TTCATAGTGAAGAGGATAATGAAAGACCAGTTATCCCCAAGATTAGAAAATCAGTTATTCTTTTCTCCTCCCAGGATGATTCACTGTGGAGAGGTAAACCAGCATACAGGTAGTTCATTCCTTTAAATCTCAATTTTCCAAATTTTAAAGTGAACGGGCTTGAACAATATAAGGAATGGCCGCCATTTGAGAAGTATTTTAAGAAGCCTCTTTTACACACATGACGTGCATGACTAATCAACAGGGCACTCTTACCAGAGTCTAGACAGAGCTTCAGATTTTCTTAATGCAGAGCATCAGCTGGAGTGTTAGTGGGTACTACCGGTCATCTGGAAATGGCCTGGGTGTTGAAACT
>NW_016885631.1:0-1027 GCF_001698545.2 Rhinopithecus bieti | reverse complement strand
CACTCCTCAGGTCTCCAGATCCACGACCCTCAAAATAAAATGGCATGACCGGCTCCTCCCTGGGTCTCCAGCTCCCAAACCCTCAAACTTCAAGTGACACACCGGATCCTCCCCACAGTTAAACAGCAGCACAGGCTTTTCCCCAAAGCTCCTGATCCACGACCCTCTGACTTAAATGGCGGTAGCACCGGCTCCTCCCTAAGTCTCCAGTTCCACGACAATCAAACTACACAGCAGCACCGGCTCCTCCCCAGGTCTACAGCTCCACCACCCTCACACTAGACACCAAGACTACCTCCTCCCCACTCTCCAGCTACACCACCCTCAGACTTGAATAGCAGCAGCGGCTCCTCCCTGTACCTCAAGCCCCATGACCCTCAGACTTGAACAAGAGCAACACCAGCTCTCCCTCAGGGCTCCAGCTTCAGGATCCACAGATTTAAACAGCAGCACCAGCTCTTCCTGAGACCTCCAGCTCCACTACCCTCAAACTAGAAGACAGCACCAGCTCCTGCTAGGGTCTCCAGCTCCACAACCCTCACACTAGAACAGTTAAACCAGCTTCTCCCCGGATCTCCAGCTCAATCACTCTCAGACTTGAAAGGCAGCACCGGCTCCTCACAAAGGTTCTGGCTCCAAGACCCTCAAACTAGAATAGCAGTGCCGGCTCTTCCTTGGGTCTTCAGCTTCAGTACCCTCAGACTAGAACAGTAACACTGGCTCCTCCCTGGATCTCCAGCTCAATGACTCTCAGACTTGAAAGGCAGCACCGGCTTCTCACAAAGGTTCTGGCTCCAAGACCCTCAAACTAGAATAGCAGCTGCTGCTGTCCTTGGGTCTCCAGCTCCACAACCCTCAAAGTAGAAGAGCAGCCCTGGCTCTTCCCCGAGTCTCTAGCTCCTCAAGTTTGAGGGTTGTAGAGCTGGAGACCCAGGGAGGAGTCAGTGCTGCTGTTCTAGTTTGAGGGTCGTGGATCTGGAGACCCAGGGTGGAGCCGGTGCTGCTGTTCTAGTGTGAGGGTCGTGGA
>NW_016885630.1:0-978 GCF_001698545.2 Rhinopithecus bieti | reverse complement strand
TCTCTTTCCTTTAGAAAAATAAATAAATAAAAAGGCAAAATGAATCCACAACATATCAGAAAAAATAATGAAAATGGCACGTCATGACTACTAGGAATGATTTAACAGTGGGAAAACCATTTATTATATTCATTTATTACATTCCATTGCAATCACAAAATAAAGGAGAAAATCACATGAGCATCTTAATAGATGAAGAAGGCATCTTTGATAACATCTATTGATTATTGAAAAAATGCAAACTTTTACAGAAATAATAAAGACATTTGTTTAAATTTAATCCAATTAAAAGGGTGAAAATAAACATCAAATAGCATAGTCAACTGTGAAACAATAAAAGCTTTTCCTTTAAGAAGAAATAAGGAAATGATGGCCACTATCACCATTTCTATTCAACATTAGTAATGAAAGTTGAAGCTAGCACAATAAGATAAAAAATGTAAAATTAATAAGAATCAGAAAGGGGAAAGAAGTCTCATTATTCAAGGAGTACATCATTATGTACATAAAAGTCAAGCAAGAGCATGAATAAATTATTGAAATTTATGTCAGATACTAAGTTAATGTCTGACAGAGCCAGTTGTCATTTTGTAAGTCTGAAACAAATAGTAAAACAAAATAATAAAAGAATACTATTTACATTGGCCTCAAATATGTGAATTAGTTGGATATTCAGTATGTGCACACTGTGCATTGCAGATGAGTGGGGAAAAGATGTTTTAATAAATGTTGCTGAAATAATTAGCTCCCTATTTGAAAATAAAATAAAAGAGTATAAAAAAAGAACAAAATGGAGAAAACAAAGAGAAAGAAAAAACAGAAGGAAGTAAAGGGAAAGAAGAGTAAAATAAACAAACAGTAAAAAACCTAACCAGAGAAGTTGGATCTCAACATCACCCAAAATCAAAACCCATCCCCATTTGACTGAAAACAAAAATTTAAATTCAAATTATAAAGTTTTTTTTTTTTTTTTTTTTT
>NW_016885629.1:0-281 GCF_001698545.2 Rhinopithecus bieti | reverse complement strand
AAAAAAGAGCCTCGCTCTGTCACCCAGGCGGGAGTACAGTGGCGTGATCTTGGCTCACTGCAAGCTCCACCTCCCAGGTTCATGCCATTCTCCTGCCTCAGCCTCCCGAGTAGCTGGGACTACAGGCAGCCACCACCAAGCCCGGCTAATATTTTGTAGTTTTAGTAGACAGGGTTTCACCGTGTTAGCCAGGATGACCTTGATCTCCTGACCCCGTGATCCACCCGCCCAGGCCTCCCAAAGTGCTGGGATTACAGGCGTGAGCCACCACGCCTGGCCTA
>NW_016885628.1:0-280 GCF_001698545.2 Rhinopithecus bieti | reverse complement strand
CATTACATCAGTATTCCTTTCCCCTAGGGGATAGTGTGCGACCCTCTCATGGGAGAGTCTTAACACCCACAATCAGAAAGGTGGAGAACATTAGAATCCTACCTTGGGGCGGGTGAAAGGAGGGCGGGAGAAGGTCAGAGGCCTAACACACCCAGCATTATAACAAAAGACTGCAACAAGGGTTATGGGAGTTATGAGTCGGAACTGTGGCTGAAAATCAATATATATCATAACACCACAGGCCACACCTGATTTTACCATGGATCCTTTACATCTGTCT
>NW_016885627.1:0-280 GCF_001698545.2 Rhinopithecus bieti | reverse complement strand
GCTCACCCGTGCTGCCCTCTTCACACATGCTCACCCGTGCTGCCCTCTTCACACACACCCGCGCTGCCCTCTTCACACACACCCCACACCGCCCTCTTGACACATACCCACCGGCCCTCTTCACACATGCTCACCCGCACCGCCCTCTTCACACACACGCACCTGCGCCGCCCTCTTCACACACACCCACCGGCCCTCTTCACACACCTGCCGGCCCTCTTCACACACGTTCACCCGTGCTGCCCTCTTCACACACACCCACGCTGCCCTCTTCACACAC
>NW_016885626.1:0-280 GCF_001698545.2 Rhinopithecus bieti | reverse complement strand
CACACCTCACCTCACCTCACAACACACACCACACAACACACCTCACCTCACCACACCTCACCTCACAACACACACCACACAACACAACTCACCACACCACACCTCACCTCACCTCACAATACACACCACACAACACACCTCACCACACACCACACCTCACCACACAACACACCTCACCTCACCTCACCTCACCACACCTCACCTCACCTCACAACACACACCACACAACACACCTCACCACACCACACCTCACCTCACCTCACAACACACACCACACAAC
>NW_016885625.1:0-2399 GCF_001698545.2 Rhinopithecus bieti | reverse complement strand
ACATGTTTATACAGATTAAGGTAACCAAACTAGTTTCAAGTGTGAACAGCTGCCTGTGATAAAGCTAAATTTCTGAATGTCTTTAATTGAAATTTTGAAAATTATTAACAGGAAATAAATAACATGGATCACATCATAAACTGCACTCAAGAGAATCCCTAAAATGCTTTTACTTTATTATAACAAGTAAGGGTGCAGAGGGTCACGTGGAATGTTTCTTCATCTTTTGTCTTCTTTGTTTTTTCTATTCTTTTCAGAAAGAAAGTTGAGGGGTGGTTTAAAAGTAGTGCCTGGAATGAAAATATTTCCTACAACACCCTCTAATGTACTTCTTTCTCTCTGTGCCCACGGGGTCTGCAGGGTTCTCATCTTTTCATGTTCACATTATTAAAATACTTCATACAATACCAAAGACAGTTCCCAACCAACCATCAAATATGGGTGTTTCTTCCATCTTCTCATAAATGCAAAAGGAAATAACTGCATTAGGATCATTGTTTTTTATTTGGAGATGAAAGTCTCGCTCTGTCACCCAAGCTGGAGTGCAGTGGCATGATCTTGGCTCACTGCAGCCTCAGCCTCCCGGGTTCAAGCAATTCTTCTGCCTCAGCCTCCCAAGTAGCTGGGACTACAGGCGCACACCGCCATGTCCGGCTAATTTTTTGCATTTTAGTAGAGATGGGGTTTCACCATGTTGCCCAAGCTGGTCTCAAACTCCTGAGCTCAGGCAATCTGCCTGCCTCGGCCTCCCAAAGTGCTAGGATTACAGGTGTGAGCTGCTGCACCCAGCCTAGGATCTTTTTTTTATGTCCTAGGTGTCGATTTTTTAAATAAGAGTTTGCAGTACTGGTGTTTAGTGCTGCAGAATTTCCATTTAATCATCTGGCATACTCAGAGAGAGGATACCAGATGACTGAGAGTATACCTCACACAGAGTATACCAGATGACTGAAATTATACCTCACACAGAGTATACCAGATGACTGAATATACCAGATGACTGAGAGTATACCTCACAGAGAGTATACCAGATGACTAAATGGGGACTACAGCGAATATTTAAACTCTTCATTCATGATCCTATTAAAGGAAAGCTTACTTAATAACATAAATTTTGGTTATGAATTAGATGTTTCTCTTATGAAAGCTTATAGGCATCTTTGAGCAACTTAACACCTGATCATTTCTGTTCAAAATGCCAAGAATAAAATACATTCAAATCTTTACTTTTCTTCTTTTGGAAAAGATCAAAGGATCAGAGATCTGTCCTCTACACGAGGTGCCATCCTTTCCTGAAGGAGCTCCTTGTAAAGTGTGTGAGGTGTTGCTTTTGGTAAAAGACACACTGCGCAACCACGGAGACCTGAGCCTGGACCTATAAAGATTTGAACAAGGTGAACATTGAGACTATGTAAAGGAGAGGTTAATTCCAAGGTGACAGGAGCTTTATGGAGAAATTTGTGATTTCTACACTTCCAGTCCCCTTCTAACTCTAGTATAAAGTTACATTGTATACGCTGGTGCCCTAATCTCAGTCTGTGGATATTAGATATTAAGACTGGGGAGAAAATAAAACAACCAGTTAATGTGCACCATTTTACAGGCACGGTCAGTAGCATGTAAGAAACAGCATGTTTCTCAAAAGTAAATTAGTTCATAGTAGTCAGTTGGCACATTTGGCAGGTACTTCTATGAGCTTTCTTTTTTGGTATCTTTAAACTCTTCATTCATTGATCTTGTTAACCCAAAGCTTATTTAATAACATAAGCTTTTGGTTATCAGTTAGATGTTAGGAAAACAGATAAATGAACAGCTAATATAATGAGTTAAAAGGATTGAGGCTGTAGGAATAATGTTACGAGGAATAACTTGAGGATTGTTTGCTACTGCAGCTAGCTGTGATTTTCAAAACAGGGAGATGCCTGTTTTCTCACATAAAAGTAATTGTGCAGGTGGGCTGAGGCTGACATAGGTTCAGTAGCTCAAACATGGTTAAGACTGGCTTCCCTGTGCTTTTCTTCACCCTCCTTTCTGGTGCATGATGACCGAGAGAGCTCCTGTCATCATGTCTCCATCCAAATAGGACACATGTAAGTAAAGAAAACGCAGCATGAGCCCTGCCTGCACCCATGGTCAGGAAAAGCAAGAGGTGTTTTTTGAATCCTAGAAGAATTTTGCATAAGTCTCTTGGTTTTAAAACAATGAATTTTAAAATAATAAAGTAAAATAAAGCACAAACTCTGAGGCCAAAGTGATAGGATTTAAATCTGTGCTCTGCCACTTAGAAAAGTTACTTAAACACTCGCCATGAGAGAAATGCAAATCAAAACCACAATGAGATACCAAAGAACAGGTGCTGGAGAGGATGTGGAGAAATAGGAACACTTTTACACTGTTGG
>NW_016885624.1:0-1688 GCF_001698545.2 Rhinopithecus bieti | reverse complement strand
CTGTGTTAGTCAGGATGGTCTTGATCTCCTGACTTCATGATCTGCCTGTCTTGGCCTCCTAAAGAACTGGGATTACAGGCATGAGCCACTGCACCCAGCCAACGATGTGTGAAATTCTGAGATCTTCATTTCTAAATTGTTTCATAATAAATTAGATAATAATTTTAAAAGCCTCAAAAGACATAGGAGTATGTGATAATAGAGTCTTAACCCAAGCCTGTCTCACAGCAAGTTTACTATGTTAAGAGACTAACCCAGATATTATTTTCCCTGTTTCTAAACAAAACTCAGAATGTTTCTGTGCAGTATTAAAAGAAAAGGGAGGGTGGCTGGCAAGATGGCCGAACAGGAACAGCTCTGGTCTGCAGTTCCCAGCGAGATCAATGTAGAAGGCAGGTGATTTCTACATTTCCAACTGAGGTACCCAGCTCATCTCATTGGGACTGGTTAGACACTGGGTGCTGGCCCAAGGAGGGTGAGCCGAAACAGGGTGAGGTGTCGCCTCACTCGGGAAGCACAAGGGGTTAGGGAACTCCCTCGCCTAGCCAAGGGAAGCTGTGAGGGGCTGTGCTGTAAGGAAGAGTGCATTCTGGCCCAGATACTATGCTTTTCCCACAGTCTTCGCAACCCACAGAGCAAGAGATTCCCTCAGGTACCTATGCCACCAGGGCCCTGGGTTTCAAGCACAAAACTGGGTGACCATTTGGGCAGACACTGAGCTAGCTGCAGGAGTTTTTTTTCATACCCCAGTGGTGACTGGAATGCCAGTGAGACACAATTGTTCACTCCCCTAGAAAGGGGCTGAAGCCAGGGAGCCAAGTGGTCTAGCTCAGTGGATCCCAATCCCATGGAGCCTAGCAAGCTAAGATCCACTGGCTTGAAATTCTCGCTGGCAGTACAGCAGTCTGAAGTCAACCTGGGACACTCGAGCTTGGTGGGGAGAGGGGCAACCGCCATTTCTGAGGCTTGAGTAGCCCGTTTTCCCTTCACAGTGTAAACAATGCCCTGGGAAGTTTGGACTGGGCAGAGAGCCCACCACCACCACAAAGCCACTGTAGCCAGACTGCCTCTCTAGATTCCTCCTCTCTGGGCAGGGCATCTCTGAAAGAAAGGCAGCAGCCCCAGTCAGGGGCTTATAGATAAAACTCCCATCTCCCTGAGACAGACCACCTGTGGGAAGGGGTGGCTGTGGGCACAATTTCAGCAGACTTAAAACGTTCCTGCCTGCCACTGAAGACAGCAGTGGACCTTCAAGCACAGTGCTCAAGCTCTGCTAAGGGACAGACTGTCTCCTAAAGTGGGTCCCTGACTCCCATGCCTCCTGACTAGGAGATACCTCCCAGCAGGGGTCAACAGACACCTCATACAGGAGACCTCTGGCTAGCATCTAGTGGGTGCCCCTCTGGGAGGAAACTTCCAGAGGAAGGAACAGGCAGCAATCTTTGCTGTTCTACAGCCTCCACTGGTGATATCAAGGCAAACAGGGTCTACACTGGACCTCCAGTAAACTCCAGCAGACCTGCAGCAGAGGGGCCTATTAGAAGGAAAACTAACAAACAGAAAGGAATGGCATCAACATCAACAAAAGGACATCCACACAGAAACCTCATCTGAAGGTCATCAACATCAAAGATTAAACGTAGATAAATCCACGAAGATGAGGAAAACCAGCGCAAAAGGCTGAAAAT
>NW_016885623.1:0-1523 GCF_001698545.2 Rhinopithecus bieti | reverse complement strand
CATACACAAATGTTCTTCAACACAGTTATTAAAACACAAGACCAAGTTGAATGTGCCAAAGAGATACCACTCAGTTGGGTTTTCTAGAGCCATCAGGAAGAAAATTAGAGAAGGGATTTACGTGGTTGGTTTCCATAGCTTGATAGACCAAACACAAAAAAAACTGCCACAACAACAAACAGCAGAATTTTATCCATACAGGAATGGAGCATCCCTTTTTTTTTGTATTTTCTCACTTGACATCTGTCAAGGGAACATAGTTACGAACATATTTAGATGAAAATGACTCCTCCATCCTCAAATCACTGAGTTCTAATGGCCGGCCTGGAGCTCCTTTGATTGGTCTGCGGCAACTAGCACTAATTCTTGTTGGTGTAGCTGCTTCACAGGGGAACGTTTCCTTAGGAATGTCCCTTTCTACTCTTCCTGTGTTTTTTCTCTCACTTCAGCCCTTGTCAATGGTTTATTTGGTGTTCTTCTGGGTATGTCTGAGAATTCAGTGACTGGCAGAATAGGAGATGCATGCTTGAAATTTCCATTCACCCTATTGACAACTAAGGATTCATTGTCTGAAGCCATTATAGTTTCATCTATGGGAGTACTCGCTGAAATTACTGCACCATCTATACGAAAATATTCTGAAGCGTGCACCCTTTTCTTTGAAATTCTTCTTGACTCTTTTGTAGATTCCCTAGTTAATAATGCCTGCAGAGGTCTGCCTTTTGGAGATCCACTTGTTCATTCAGTCCCAGTTATTCCAGCTTGAGAATAGCTCTTGTTATGCTCAACTCTTCTTTGTTTGAGGGTTACTGGAGTCTTTGCCCTTCAGCCGTTCTCTCTTCTCAAGCTTGAGCTCTATTTTAGGGTCTTCTTCATTGTCACTATATGTGTCAGAATCATTACTTCCATTCTGCCTTGCATTTTCTGCTGAAGAAGAAATTGTTGGCAGAGGAGAAGATCTTGATTCTGTTCCTTGCTCCCTCGCTTTAAAAGCTTTTCTCACATAGCTTCCTGGTTGTTCCCACAATAGGACCAGGATTCACTCCGTATTTCACAAGCTGATCCAAAAGATCTTCATTAATGGGTTCTGTTACATCTAGATCGTCTTTATCATCTTGTCTGGGTTTATCAGTTTTCTTTGTGGCTTTCCTGTCGGCGGCCGGCCCGGAGCCGAGACGGATGTGGGCTCGCGCTCCTCGTAGCTGGAGAATTCCGGGGCCCGTTGCTGTTGGCGCTGGTGGCGAGCGGCGGCCCTGCCAAGTGATTTGAGACTGTTTAGTAGCTCAGATCCATTACAGCTGCTTGAGATTGAAGAGATTGTGTAGGCAAAGTCTTTTGCGTGAGCTCTTCAACCCCATGAGAGGATACATATGAACTGGACTGTCCTACGCCTCTTTACAGGGTCCGAAATTCAAAATATTGAAATATTTAGAAATTATTCGATTAACTACTATCCTTTGGATACAGATAACTCCTTCACTAAAGCGTTAGGGACAAGCAGCAGGAGTCACAGTTTTTTTTTT
>NW_016885622.1:0-984 GCF_001698545.2 Rhinopithecus bieti | reverse complement strand
CTCACCACTTCTATTCAATATAGTATTGGAAGTTCTGGCCAGGGCAATCAGGTAAGAGAAAGAAAGAAAGGGTATTCAAATAGGAAGACAGGAAGTCAAATTGACTTTGTTTGCAGATGACTATATATTTAGAAAACCCCATCGTCTCAGCCCAAAATCTCAAGCTGATAAGCAACTTCAGCAAAGTCTCACAATAAAAAATCAATGTGCAAAATCATACGCATTCCTATACACCAATAATAGACAAAAGAGAGTCAAATCATGAGTGAACTCCCATTCACAACTGATACAAAGAGAATAAAATACCTAGGAATTCAACTTACAAGGGATGTCAAGGACCTCTTCAAGGTGCACTACAAACCACTGCTCAAGGAAATAAGAGAGGAAACAAAAAAATGGGAAAAAAAAATTCCATGCTCATGAATAGGAAGAATCAATATCGTGAAAATAGCCATACTACCCAAAGTAATTTACAGATTCAATGCTATTTGCATCAAGCTACCACTAACTTTCTTCATAGAATTAGAAAAGGGTACTTTAAGTTTCATATGGAACCAAAAAAGAGCCCATATAGCCAAGACAATCCTAAGCAAAGAGAACAAAGCTGGAGGCATCACACTACCTGACTTCAAATTATACCACAGGTCTACAGTAACCAAAACAGCATGGTACTGATACCAAAACAGATATATAGACCAATGAAACAGAACAGAGGCCTCAGAAATAACACCACTCATCTACAAGCATCTGATCTTTAACAAACCTGCCAAAACCAGCAATGGGGAAAAGATTCCCCATTTAATAAATGGTACTGGGAAAACTGGCTTGCTATATGCAGAAAACTGAAACTGGACCCCTTCCTTAAACCTTATACAAAATTAACTCAAGATGGATTAAAGGCTTAAGCATAAGACTTAAAACCATTAAAACCCTAGGAGAAAACCTAGGCAATACCATTCATGATATAGGCATGGGCAAAACTTC
>NW_016885621.1:0-983 GCF_001698545.2 Rhinopithecus bieti | reverse complement strand
TTCATCTCACATAGTTAAAAGTATTCTTATATTATGCAGTTTGCAAACTCTGTCATGCACGGATTCGAGAGGGGACTTTGGGAGCACATTCACACCTATGGTGAAAGAGGACATATCCACTCAGGGAGTTTTACCTCTTTTCTCACAAGGCAGTGTTTGAACACTGTTCCTGCGAAACCGAAAAGTGATATTTCGGGGCGCATTGAGGACTACGGCAGTAGGTAAATATACTGAAATAAAATCGAGGAAGGAGGGTTCGAAAATCTGCTCTCTGATACGTGAATTCACTTCACAGAGTTCATGCTTATTCTATGTTGCCCAATTTCGAAACTCCGTCCTTGAAGAATCTGTGAAGGGATATTTAGTGACTCCCGGAAGCTAGTGGTGAGAAAGGAAACGTCTTCCGATGTAACCTGCAGAGAAACTTTCAGAGAAACTGCGTTGTGAAGTGTGTATTCGTCTCATAGAGGGAGCTCATTGACGGCTATGGTGAAAAGGAAATATCCTCAGATAAAACTGGAAAGAAGAGTTCTGTGAAACTGCATTGTGATGTGTGAATGCAACTCACAGAGTTAAACTTTTCTCATCAGAGATCAGTAGGCTAACACAGTTTTCTTGAAATCTGCAATTGGATACTTCTGAGTGCAATGAGGCATACAGCGACAAAGGAAATATCCTCAGACAAAACTAGAAAGAAGCTTTCTTAGAAACTTCTTTGTGATGTGTGAATTCATCTCACAGAGTTACACTTGCGTTTCATGGAGCAGTCCATTAACACTGTCTTTGAGGAACCTGGGAAGGGCTAACTTGGATCGCATTGAGGCCTAGCCTGTTACAGGAAATATCCTCAATTAAAACGTGAAAGAAGCTATGTGACAGACTTCTTTGTGATATGTGAATTCATCTCACAGAGGAACAACTTAGTCTTCATGAAGCAGTTTGCTAACAGTGTTTTCGTGGAATCCGCAAAGTGATACTTGGGA
>NW_016885620.1:0-988 GCF_001698545.2 Rhinopithecus bieti | reverse complement strand
AATCAAATGGATAGGATGACCCGTTCTGTGGATATCACTCAGCCTCTTTCCCCAGCCACCCCTGTCATAGCCCAGTGGGCCCATGAACAAAATGGCCATGGTGGCAGGGATAGAGGTTAAGCATGGGCTCAGCAACATGGACTTCCACTCACCAAGACTGACCTGCCCATGGCCACTGCTGAGTGACCAGTTTGCCAGCAGCAGAGACCAACATTGAGCCCTCGATATGGCACTATTCCTCTGGGTGATCTGCCAGCTACCTGGTGGCAGGTTGATTATACTGGGCCTCTTCCATCAAGGAAAGGGCAGAGGTTTGTCCTCACTGGAATAGAAACACCAGATATATGATTGCTTATCCTGCATGCAATGCTTCTGCCAAGACTACCATCCATGGACTCAAGGAATGCCTTATCCACCGTCATAGTATTCCATAGAGCATTGACTCTGACCAAGGCACTCACTTCATGGCTAAAGTATTGCAGCAGTGGACTCATGGTCATGGAATTCACTGGTCTTACCTTGTTTCCCATCATCCTGAAGCAGCTGGATTGACAGGATGGTGTACTGGCCTTTTGAAGTCACAATTATAATGCCAACTAGGTGACAATACTTTGCAGGGCTGGGGCAAAGTTCTCCAGAAGGCCATGTATGCTCTGAATTAGGGCCCACTATATGGTATTGTTTCTCCCATAGCCAGGATTCACAGGTCCAAGAATCAAGGGGTGGAAGTGGAAGTGACACCACTCACCATTACCCCTAGTGATCCACTTGCAACATTTTGCTTCCTGTTCCTGTGACATTACATTCTGCTGGCCTAGAGGTCTTAGTTCCAGAGGGGGGAACGCTACCACCAGGAGACACAACAATGATTCCATTAAACTGGAAATTAAGATTGCTACCAGGACACTTTGGGCTTCTCCTACCTTTAAGTCAACAAAAAAGTATAATTAGAACAAAATTAGAACTATTCTATTAGTTCTAATAGAAT
>NW_016885619.1:0-465 GCF_001698545.2 Rhinopithecus bieti | reverse complement strand
ATCACACGCACGCACAGCTACACACACAGCTACGCCGCTTTCCACGAATGCACGGAACCCGGGACACAAACCCATAGCTCAAGGGCTTAGACCTTCACTACTGAGCTGCCGCCACTGTCCTCCGTGGAGGTGTCGCTGAAGTCACTGGCGTCACTGCCCAAAGCGTCCTGGTCCTGGTCATCCCTGTTGATGACCCGTCGATACCTCAAGTCTAAAATGCTTTCCTCCGAGCCTGAGCTCCTCCTGTCGTGCAAACTCAGCCCTGTCTGTGCCTTCCTGCTTGGCCAGGGGCCGCCATCCTTCTTCGCCAGCAAGTGTGGGCTTCCAAAGACAGGGCTGGGTCCGGCCTGGGCCTCCCTGAAGGCCGAGAAGGAGGGGCCCTGCAGAGGCAGCCCCAGGTGGGGCTGAAGAGGCCGGCCTGCCTGCCCCCCCAGGAGACACCCTTTCCAAAGTGGAAGAGCTGGG
>NW_016885618.1:0-1857 GCF_001698545.2 Rhinopithecus bieti | reverse complement strand
GGCCGGGACCCAAAACAGAAGTCCCAGCTGAGCCGGTGGGAGGGGCAGGGGT
Source organism: Rhinopithecus bieti (assembly GCF_001698545.2). Taxonomy (NCBI): domain Eukaryota; kingdom Metazoa; phylum Chordata; class Mammalia; order Primates; family Cercopithecidae; genus Rhinopithecus; species Rhinopithecus bieti. The sequence continues at coordinate 1,805 of NW_016885618.1, read as the reverse complement.
CAGTGCGTGCGAAGGGCAGCGCCGTGTGTCTGGGATGCTGAGTCCATGGTCGCTGCCGTGTGCAGGAGGATGTGTGTGAGGGAAGGGGCTGAAGCAGCTGGCCCGCAGGGGACAGGTCTTCTCTGCGGTGTCAGGTGGGCTTTGCAGGGGCAGAGGGGAGCCCAGAAGGGGTTCGAGCATGAGAGGGTCACGATCAACTCTGGCTTCATTGGTGAAGGTTTAGAGCGAGGAACCAGGTAAGGGGTTTGGTGGCCTGTGTCAGGAGAGGCAGCAAGGGAGGATGAGAGCAGGAGGCAGCAGGAGCTATTGAGGAGAGACTGGCATGGGACTGAAGCTGGTGCGGGGCAAGGGCGGAAGAGCAGGAGGTCAAGGTGACGCCAAGTTTCTGGCTTGAGCAACTAGATGATCCGTGAACTGGGGAAAGCCAGGAACGGGGAGGTTCTGGGGAGGGTGGGAGACGGTTCTGTTTTAGGCACCAGGAGTCTGAGGTGCTGTGAGACATCCAGATGGAGCTGGCCAGGAGGCAGCTGGGTGTACAGTTCTGTCGCCTGGGAGAACTGCAGGCTGAGGATGTGGGAGTGGGAGTTATCTGCACAGACACAGCGATTAAAGCCATGGAGTGGGCGAGGCCGCTCGGGGAGAAGGGCGCTGGGAGGGAGTTCGGAGGCACACCTACATGTATGGAACACGCAGCTGGAGACGGACAAGCAAACCAGGAGCACACGGGGTCATCTAAGCTCAGGGACTTGAGAATTTCAGGTGGGAGTGGCCGGCCATGCCACAGGCTGCAGTCACTTCTTGCAAGGCAGCCATGGAAAGAGTTCGTCAGAGGGCTTCTGTGCTGGAGTGGGTGGAAGCCAGGATGCAGTGGGGACTCCAGGATGCCCTCTGCCCAGGCCTGTGCTGATCTGTTTGCCCCTGGTTGTCTCCCTGCTCAGTTGCAAGCTCCTTGGGGCCGGGGCTTGCCCTACCTCTGGGCCCAGGGCCCCACCTGGAGACCGGCACAAGTAGGCTGGTTTGCTGTGTGTATGAACCGACAGTTATTTTGCACCCACAGCCAACAGGAGGAAGACAGCTCTGGCCATGGCCTCGGTGCCAGCCAAGACTGAGTTCTCCCCAGAACTCCACCCCTTTCCTTGCTGATCTGTCGCGGGACACTGAGGGGCACGAGAGGAACATCCAGCTGTCCCGTCCTCCTCTAGGAGGGAAGTGGAGATGAAGGAGGGAAGTGGAGCCCTCAGAGCCCCTGGGGTCCTTCCTACCTGTGTTAGGGATCATCAGCCGGCCCCGAGGAAGTTGAAGGTCCCATAGGTCATGTTGCTGGTGCCTCGGGGCAGGGAGCGGAAGTAGTTCTGGGTGGAGAGGCGGGAGACAAACTCCTCGGCCTCAGAGGTGGGGAGCTGTGGTGCAGTGTGTGGCGGCCACCACCCAGGGGCTGAGCAGGTGCCCATTGGTGAGCTGGAACTTGGGGCTGGGCCCGTCCTGCCGGGGACAGAGACTGCCCTGGTAGGTGGTGGTGGTGGTGCTGAGGTCCGGCTGGATGGTGAGCAGATGGGGTTGTCTGCAGGATAAAGACAGACTCAGGCAGTGGCACTGAGGACATCCCTGCCCCAGCAGCCCTTGGCGTGGGAGCTGGGGCAGGAGTGCTGGGGCAGGGGCCCCTCACCTGCTTTGCTGGGCTTGATGCTGACGGGCTGGAAGCCTGAGGTGAGAATGGATGAGTCAGCCACGTCCGAGTCCAGCCCCTCCTTCTTCCGGCAGTAAACGAGGATGAGGACAAGCAGCAGCAGGACCAGGCAGACGGC
>NW_016885617.1:0-865 GCF_001698545.2 Rhinopithecus bieti | reverse complement strand
CTAATGCTATCCCTCCTCTTGCCCCCCAAACCCCGACAGGAACCAGTGTGTGATGTTCCCCTTCCCTGTGTCCATGGGTTCTCAGTGTTCAGCTCCCACTTATGAGTAAGATCATGCAGTGTTTGGTTTTCTGTTCTTGTGTTAGTTTGCTGAGAATGATGGTTTCAGTTTCATCCATGTCTCTGCAAAGGACATAAACTCATTCTTTTTTATGGCTGCATAGTATTTCATGGTGTGTATGTGCCACATTTTCTTTATCCTGTCTAACATTGATGGGCATTTGGGTTGGTTCCAAGTCTTTGCTCTTGTGAATAGTGCTGCAATAAACATATGTGTGCAAGTGTCTCTATAGTATAATGATTTATAATCCTTTGGGTATATACCCAGTAATGGGATTGCTGGGTCAAATGGTATTTCTAGTTCTAGATCCTTGGGGAATTACCACACTGTCTTCCACAATGGTTGAACAAATTTACACTCCCACCAACAGTGTAAAAGCATTTCTATTTCTGCATATCCTCTCTGGTATATGTTGTTTCCTGACTTTCTTGAATTTTATTTTATTTTTTATTATCATACTTTAAGTCCTGGGGTACATGTGCAGAATGTGCAGTTTTGTTACATAGGTATACACATGCCACGGTGGTTTGCTGCACCCATCAACCTGTCATCTACACTAGGTATTTATCCTAATGCTATCCCTCCCCTAGCTCCCCACCCCTCAACAGGCCCCGGTGTGTCATGTTCCCTCCCTGTGTCCATGTGGTCTCATTGTTCAACTCCCACTTATGAGTGAGAACATGCGGTGATTGGTTTTCTGTTCTCATGTTAGTTTGCTGAGAATGATGGTTTCCAGCCTCATCCA
>NW_016885616.1:0-862 GCF_001698545.2 Rhinopithecus bieti | reverse complement strand
TGTCTCATCGATCTATCTAATATTGACAGTGGGGAATTAAAGTCTCCCACTATTATTGTGTGGGAGTCTAAGTCTCTTTTAGGTCTCTAAGAACTCGCTTTATGAATCTGAGTGCTCCTGTATTGGGTGCATGTGTATTTAGGATAGTTAGTTCTTCTTGTTGCATTGATCCCTTTACCGTTATGTAATACCCTTTGTCTTCTTTGAACTTTGTTGTTTTCAAGTCTGTCTTATCAGAGACTAGGATTGCAACCTCTTCTCTTTTTTTATTTCCATTTGCTTGGTAAATCTTCCTCCATCCTTTATTTTGAACCTGTGTGTGTTTGCATGTGAGATCGGTCTCCTGAACACAGCACACTAATGGGTCTTGACTCTTTATCCCATTTGCCAGTCTGTGCCTTTTAATTGGTGCATTTAGCCCATTTACATTTAAGGTTAATATTGTTATGTGTGAATTTGAACCTGTCATTATGATACTAGCTGCTTATTTTGCCCATTAGCTGATGCAGTTTCTTCATAGTGTTGATGATCTTTAAAGTACCAGTTTTCCTTTACACATGTTGTGCTTCCTTTAGGAGTTCTTGTAAGGCAGGCCTGGTGGTGACAAAATCCCTCAGCATTTGCTTGTCTATAAAGGATTTTATTTCTCCTTCACTTATGAAGCTTAGTTTGGCTGAATATGAAATTCTGGGTTGAAAATTCTTTTTTTTTTTTTTTAAGAATGTTGAATATTGGCCCTCACTCTCTTCTGGCTTGTAGGCTTTCTGCAGACAGATCTGCTCTTAGTCTGATGGGCTCCCCTTTGTGGGTAACCCAACCTTTCTCTCTATCTGCCCTTAACACTTTTCCTTCATTTCAACCT
>NW_016885615.1:0-1962 GCF_001698545.2 Rhinopithecus bieti | reverse complement strand
CAATCACCCACCTCAGCCTCCCAAAGTGCTGGGATTACAGGTGTGAGCCACTGCGCCTGGCCAATTTTTGTATTTTTAGTAGAGATGGGATTTCACCAGGTTGGTCAGGCTGGTCTCGAACTGCTGACATCAGGAGATCCACTTGCCTTGGCTTCCCAAAGTGCTGGGATTACAGGTGTGAGCCACTGGGCCTGGCCCCCCATGTTTTCCATCACACCAAGCTATTTACACTCTGGCCCTTTATGCATGTGTTTTCCTCTGCAGCCCCTATGCCATTCACAACCGAGTTACAGGAGACTTTGTCCCGAATCTTCCCTCAACCCCAAATTGTGTACAATAAGTTTCGTAGATGTGCTGATAGAGTCCTGTAACTCTACCCTATTCCCATCACAGTGTATTATACCATCCTCTGCACTTGTGTGTATCTCTCCACAGGACTGTATATTTGTGGTGGACTCTGTGTTGCACCATCCCCAAGCCTCCCTTCAATGAAAGATTTGTTGCTCCAGCTGCCAGGAGCACTATAACCTTCAGCTGTCACCCTCCTCAGGAATGGCTTCATTCTGCCCAAGGTCACACCCACTCCTGGGGTAGCCCATATACAGATTCATTTGAGAGTATAAAGGCCTGGTCATCTCAGCCAAACTCAGGATGATTCTGGTAGGCTATTCCAAGTCTGCCTTGGAGCTGACAAATATCTGAAGATCTTTCATGTTACTAAAAGATGAACAGATGGACGGGACCACTCACTCCTATGTAAAAGGTCACTCTCTGGAATCGCAATACATGAAGATAAAATGAAGAAACTAGTTGTATTGCAACAATCATAAGACACTTAAATTAGGTAAATTGAACCTGCACTAAGCTATACCCTTGTGAGATAATAGAAACCTGTTCTATCTCACAGCCAGCTACTTTCAGATCAAGGCAAGAGTTTCTGCTCAGTGTTACATTTTGCCATGTGTCTATGACTGGTCTAGGGTCAGCTTACATCTATTTTATTTAAAGACTAATGGACTTTGGTGAACTGACAGCCTTTCCCCTCCGGAGATCTGTAGGTAAAGATTTTACCCAGAACACTATAATTTAATGATATAACAGATGTTGGCATATTAAAGAGTAATAATCTGATTTGAATTCAGGTCTTTGTCAAAAGTAATAAAGGATGTACATGGTGGCTTACACCTGTAATCCCAGTGCTTTGGGAGGCTGAGATGGGATGGTGAGGTCAGGAGTTCAAGACAAGCCTGGGCAACATAATGAGAGCCCATCTCTTTAACAACAAAACAATAATAATAATAATAATAATAATAATAATAATAATAACTGGGTGTGGTGGTGCACACCTGTAGTCCTAGCTACTTGGGAAGCCCCTTAAGGTCAGGAGTTGTAGGTTACAGTGAGTTATGGTCATCACACCACTGCACACTCTGGCCTAGGCAACTGAGCAAGACCCTGTCTCTAAAAAACAAAATAAAAAAGCACATAGGTAATATTTCTCAGGACAGAGAGGGAGCTTAGTGTCTTAGTGGACTGGGGCAGGGTTTCACCTTCTTCACAGTTCTCTCATTGAAGATATAGTCTGAGAATTTCCAATCTGAAGTAAATACTTTTGGTGGCAATATGACAATATGTCTGATTATTGTCAAAAGAAGAAATATGGTAGAAATGCAGAACTTTCAGAAAAAAAACTACAATTGACAAATTGTGATAGAAGCCTATTTAGCTCTTACTGGTCACTGTCACTTGGTAATCTTGTTGCAGACATGGGAAAATTTTCACTTTTAAAATAGGGCATAAAACATGTAACCCTGAGCTTGGCACTTCTGTATAAGCATTGTCTCTCCCATAGCTTCTTTGGTCAAAGAACCCCAACACAGTTGAGACTTCATGCCTGTTGAAAAAAGCCTAATAGAGGACGGGAAAATTTCCAACAAGCCCCTCATTGGAAGATCCAGTTCT
>NW_016885614.1:0-654 GCF_001698545.2 Rhinopithecus bieti | reverse complement strand
AAAAGCGTTCCTATTTCTCCACAGCCTCACCAGCATCTGTTGTTTCTTGACTTTTAATAATCGCCATTCTGACTGGCATGAGATGGTATTTCATTGGGGTTGTTATTTGCATTTCTCTAATGATCAGTGATTGTGAGCGTTTTTTTCATATATTTGTTGGCCGCATGAATGTATTCTTTTGAGAAGTGTCCTTTCATGTCCTTTGTCCATTTTAATGGGGTTATTTGCTTTTTTCTTTTAAATTTGTTTAAGCTTCTGTGGATTCTGGGTATTAGACCTTTGTCAGATGGATAGATTGCAAAATGTTCTCCCATTCTGTAGGTTGTCTGTTCACTCTCATGATAGCTTCTTTTGCTGTGCAGAATCTCTTTAGTTTAATTAGATCCCAATAGATTGTTGCTGTTTATAAATTACCCACTCTGTCACCTGAGCTGGAGTGCACTAGTGCAATCATAGCTCATTGCAGCCTTGAACTGCTAGGACTACAGGCATGCACTACCACACTCAGCTAATTTTTTTATTTTTTGTAAAGATGAAGTCTTATTGTGTTGCCCAAGCTGTAGTTATAACTTTTAACCAAAGTAGTTAACCTCTATTTCATACAGAAAATTGGATGAAGGTAGATAATTGAAAACTGTTTTGTGTTTTGTTTTG
>NW_016885613.1:0-1953 GCF_001698545.2 Rhinopithecus bieti | reverse complement strand
TGACACAAGAAGGGGAACATCACACACCAGGGCCTATTGTGGGGAGCGGGGAGAGGGGAAGGATAGCATTAGTAGATATAACTAATGTAAATGACGAGTTAGTGGGTTCAGCACACCAACATGGCACAAGTATATGTATACAACAAACCTGCACGCTGTGCACATGTACCCTAGAACTTAAAGTATAATAATACAAAATACTATTGTGAGAAAAGTACTCATAAAATATTACAATGAGAAAACTCTTTCCATGGTTTTCATGGTAGATTAGATTTTCTCTATCATTCTTAAGTGTCCAATATCCAATCCTTTGCTGTCCAATATTTCTTCTTTCTCACAATCTCCTTACCTACTTTCACTTTGTTTTCAGTCTTCCCCTTTTCCTTGCTATTGTTTCCAGTAATGAGAATAGATACTGTGGGCTTTTAATATTAGATTGAGGTCAGATACAGCATTTATTTCCCAGATTATGATATAATCATAGCAGTGACATGTGAGTAGAATTGCAATGAGTGTGTAGGACAATTTGTATAGTTCTGCAGCTATTAATATTTCCTTTGCTGATGAGTTGTGTTAAACATTAAATACACATTTTATTCTAATTTTTTGATTTTGGAAACATCTCATTATTAACTATACTTTAAATAAATTTTAGCCTGACTGTAAGAAATAATAAAATATTACTGGAAGTTTCAATATCCCTTTAAAATGTCTCCTCATTCTAGAATAAAATGAATACCTGGTGATTGCAGGGTAACAACAGCAAGTCATACAAAATTATTCAATGAATTAAATTATTCAATTTAACCTAGTATTTTGACTTCTATTCTGGTCAATCAGTTTTCTCAGAATTTTCTGGCTATTAGTCAATACTACAACATTTCTGTATGGCAAAATGTTTTATAAGTATTTGTAATTAAGAACATTGTTAATCAAATTGAGACATGGTTAATCAAAGACAGTCAATCAAGCACAGTTGATCAGATCTAATAAAACACAAGAATGGATAGAAATAAATATGAATGTCATCCTCTAAGCTCCTATAGGGGCAAAATGTCCCCAAAAGCAACATTCATTATTTAGGTCTATAATCACTAATAACACTATTTTCTTATAATTTATTTTACTTTCATATTATTCAAAATATTATGTAACTGGTGGGGTGTGCAAGTGAATAAAAAAATACAGTAATGAATAGATCTCAGATTTCATTCCCCTTACTTATATCTCATTTGCTTAATTATTTTGGTCTTGGTAAATTTAAGAAGAGACCTTGGGTTATTTTCACTTAAATGTTTATATTTAAAAGCTTTTATCCTAATCTTGATATTACTGTTCCTTTTAGATTTTTTGATTCACATAAATCACATATTATTTTGCTAATGACACTTTTAGTACTTTGCCAATAACCAAAGTTCTAAAATTACTTAAATCTGTGTTCTTGAATGCTTTGATCCTGTGATTTCCTATGTTATCCTTGCTAATTCAAAGCAACTGTATTTTGTTTAGCACCACTGAACACATCATCTGTGCAAAAGTAGCTACAACTTCCAAAATTAGAGTCTGTGCCATGCAGTACAAAGTCAAACTACCTAACCTTTCACAAATGAGAAGAAACGTGAAAAGTCAATGACACACTACACAGAAGAAACAGTGAGACCAGCAGTCCTTTTAATCTATATTATTCTCTCTGGGCTTTTAAAATAATTATGCCATTATGTGCTTTTGCTTCTATTATGTCATAATTGTCTTACATCTCAAATCATTAATTAAAATGGATTTTAAAAGTAAGGAATTGGCTGATTTAGAATAAGAAGTTTAAATCTGAAAAGGACCCCTTCCAAAATATATCAAGGCTAACTTAGAAATTATTCTCTCTCATTTACATTGTTTCAGGAGTGAGCATGTAGTAGAAAAAATACTACTATATATGGTTTCTAAAGCAATAAGGAT
>NW_016885612.1:0-988 GCF_001698545.2 Rhinopithecus bieti | reverse complement strand
GCATCCAGCTGTATGAAGTGTCACTTGGCCCCTACTGTGAGGTGTCTCCTAGTTTGGCTACTTGGGGATCAGCAACCCTTTTGAGGAGGCAGACTGTCCTTTCTCAGATCTCAAACTCTGTGCTGGGAGAACCACTACTCTCTTCAAAGCTGTCAGACAGGGACATTTAAGTCTGCAGAAGTTTCTGCTGTCTTTTGTTTAGCTATACCCTGTCCCCAGAGGTGGAGTCTACAGAGGCAGGCAGGCCTCCTTGAGCTGCAGTGGGCTCCACCCAGTGCGAGCTTCCCGGCCGCTTTGTTTACCTACTCAAACCTCAGCAATGGCGGATGCCCTCCTCCAGCCTCACTGCCACCTTGCAGTTTGATTTCAGACTGCTGTGCTAGCAGTGAGCAAGGCTTTGTGGGTGTGGGACCCTCCAAGCCAGGCATGGGGTATGATCTCCTGGTGTGCTATTTGCTGAGACCATTGGAAGAGTGCAGTATTAGGGTAGGAGTGTCCTGATTTTCCAGGTATGGTCTGTCACGGCTTCCCTTGACTAGGAAAGGCAATTCCCCAACCCCTTGTGCTTCTTGGGTGAGGTGATGCCCCGCCCTACTTCGGCTCACACTCCATGGGCTATACCCACTGTCCGACAAGCCCCAGTGAGATGAACCCAGTACTTCAGCTGGAAATGCAGAAATCCCCATCTTCTGCATTGCTCATGCTGGGAGCTGTAGACTGGTGCTGTTCCTATTCACTCATCTTAGAACCTCAAGACCATCGATGCTAGGAAGAAACTGCATCAACTAATGAGCAAAATAACCAGCTAACATCATAATGACAGGATCAAATTCACACATAACAATGTTAACTTTAAATGTAAATGGGCTAAATGCTCCAATTAACAGACACAAACTGGCACATTGGATAGAGTCAAGACCTATTAGTATGCTGTATGCAGGAGATGCATCTCTCATGCAGAGACACACATACACTCAAAATAAAGGGA
>NW_016885611.1:0-211 GCF_001698545.2 Rhinopithecus bieti | reverse complement strand
AAAAGTGGATTTTTTTTTTTTTCTTTTTTTTTTTCTTTTCTCCCCCCCCCTTTTTTTTTTTTTTTTTTTTTTTTTTTTTTTTTTTTGAGGCAGGGATTCACTCTGTTGCCCAGGTTGGAGTGCGGTGGTGTGAACACGGCTTACTGCAGCCTCAACCTCCCAGGCTCAAGCGATCCTAACCTCCTCTGTCTCCCAAGTAACTAGTACTACA
>NW_016885610.1:0-652 GCF_001698545.2 Rhinopithecus bieti | reverse complement strand
GAGCCACCGTGCCCGGCCCCGGAAACCGTTTATTTCATTAAATGATTTTTTCTGGTGGCTGTCAAGAAACAAAAGACCAAAAGGGCCTTTTGTCGTTTATTATTATTTTTTTTTAAGTATTGGAGTAGGTCTGAAGAAAAGAAAGTGCCTTATTTTCCTTCATGGTCATTTAGTCAAGTGTCTCATAAAGATCAGCTTCTCCCTCAGAATACAAGTTAATGCATGTTACTCAGTCGTCTAGTATGTGAAAAAAGATATGAGGGAGACAAATGAGTTGATGGTTTGAATTATGTGATTTTGCCACATTACCTTGATGCAAATTTGCCAAATCTGATACTGTGAAAAGATTTGATAACTTTTCTAATGCCTAACAAGTTTTAAAACATCATTCTTTAAAAAATAACTTAATACTTTTGGTTATTCCAATATTCAATGTTAAGCCAAAGGATTCTGAGATAAAAAGTTGTGTCATCTGAACTTCAGTTTACAGACAAAATAGAGCTTTGCTTTATTTGGATAAGGGGATGTATTCATTTGGTTTTGATTTTATTTTGTTTTAAATAATTTGAGATAATAGGATACCTAGCAAATGTTTTCAGAAAAGTGAATCTTTGTGATTTTCATTCTGGAAAACAATGTTTTAAATCACCCA
>NW_016885609.1:0-214 GCF_001698545.2 Rhinopithecus bieti | reverse complement strand
TCTCGGCCTCCCAAAGTGCTGGGATTACAGGCTTGAGCCACCGCGCCCGGCCAGTCTCTTCTCTTTTTTGAGGAACACATACAAAGCCTATCCAGCTACCAAAAGAGGCACCAGTCTGGAAGAAGCACATTAATGCATGCATTTTCAGAAGTACTCTTTTTTCGTTTTTTCTTTTGTTTGTTTGTTTTGTTTTGTTTTTTGTTTTTTGAGACGG
>NW_016885608.1:0-213 GCF_001698545.2 Rhinopithecus bieti | reverse complement strand
CTCTTTTTTTTTTTTTTTTTTTTTGAGACGGAGTCTCGCTCTGTCGCCCAGGCTGGAGTGCAGTGGTGAGATCTCGGCTCACCGCAAGCTCCGCCTCCCGGGTTCACGCCATTCTCCTGCCTCAGCCTCCTGAGTAGCTGAGACTACAGGCACCCGCCGCCACGCCTGGCTAATTTTTTTGCATTTTAGTAGAGACGGGGTTTCACTATGTTA
>NW_016885607.1:0-280 GCF_001698545.2 Rhinopithecus bieti | reverse complement strand
CTTTCTGTTTGTTAATTTTCCTTCTACCAGTTAGGTCCCTCAGCTGCAGGTCTGTTGGAGTTTTTTCGAGCTCTGCCACAGACCCTGTTTGCCTGGGTATCACCAGCAGAGGCTGCAGAACAGTTAAGTATTGCAGAACAGCAAATATTGCAGAACAGCAAATATTGCTGCCTGATCCTTCCTCTGGAAGCTTTGTATCCAGAGCAGCAGCCGCCTACATGAGTTGTCTGTTGGCCCCTACTGGGAGGTGTCTCCCAGTTAGGCTACATGGGGTCAGGGA
>NW_016885606.1:0-280 GCF_001698545.2 Rhinopithecus bieti | reverse complement strand
CCACCATCATCACCATCACCATCACATCATCACCACCACCATCACCATCATCACCACCACCATCATCACCATCATCACCATCACCCTCATCATCACCATCACCACCATCACCATCATCACCACCACCATCATCACCATCATCACCATCACCCTCACCACCACCATCATCACCATCACCATCATCATCACCATCATCACCACCATCACCATCACCATCATCACCATCACCCTCACCACCACCATCATCACCATCACCATCATCATCACCATCATCACCACC
>NW_016885605.1:0-1225 GCF_001698545.2 Rhinopithecus bieti | reverse complement strand
CCAAGACAAGGCAAGTCTTTTCTGCCCATGAGCCTGTAAAATCAAAAGCAAGCTAAGTATTTCCTAGATACAATGGGGTACAGGTATTGGGTAAATACAGCCATTCCAAATGAGAGAAATTGGCCAAAACAGAGGGGTTACAGGACCCATGCGGGTCCAAAATCCAGCAGGGCAGTCAAATTTTCAAACTCCAAAATGATCTCCTTTGACTCCATATCTCACATCCAGGTCACACTGATGCAAGATGTGGGTTCCCATGGTCTTGGGCACCTTCACCTCTGTGGCTTTGCAGGGTATAGCCTCCCTCCCAGCTGCCTGCATGGACTGGTGTTAAGTGTCTGTGGCTTTTCCAGGTGCACGGTGCAAACCGTCAGTAGATCTACCATTCTGGGGTCTGGAGGACAGTAGCCCTCTTCTCACAGCTCCACTAGGCAGTGCCCCAGTAGTGACTCTGTGTGGGGCTCCAACCCCACATTTCCCTTCCACACTGCCCTAGCAGAGGCTTTCCATGAGGGCCCCACCCCTGCAACAAACTTTTGTCTGGGCATCCAGGCATTTCCATACATCTTCTGAAATATAGGTGGAGGGTCCTAAACCTCAATTCTTGACTTCTGTGCACCCGCAGGCTCAACACCATGTGGAAACTGCCAAGACTTGGGGCTTCCATCCTCTGAAGCCACAGCCCTAGCTGTATGTTGGCCCCTTTTCAGCCGTGGCTGGAACAGCTGGGACCAGGGCACCAAGTCCCTAGGCTACACACAGCACAGGGACCCTGGGCCCAGCTCATGAAACCACTTTTTTCTCCTGGGCCTCCAGGCCTGTGTTGGGAGGGGCTGACATGGCCTGGAGACATTTCCCTTATGGTCTTGGGGATTAAGGTCTCTGACATGGCCTGGAGATATTTTCCTCATGGTCTTGGGGATTAACATTAGGCTCCTTGCTACTTATGCAAATTTCTGCAGCTGGCTTGAATTTCTCCCCAGAAAATGGGTTTTCTTTTTTATTGCATAGTCATGCTACAAATTTTCCAAACTTTTATGTTCTGCTTTCCTTATAAAACTGAATGCATTTAACAGTACCCAAGTCATCTCTTGAATGCTTTGCTCCTTAAAACTTTCTTCCACCAGATACCCTAAATCATCTTTCTCAAGTTCAAAGTTCTACAAATCTCTAGGGCGGGGCAAAATGCCACCAGTCTCTTTGGTAAAATAGAGCAAGAGTCATC
>NW_016885604.1:0-1216 GCF_001698545.2 Rhinopithecus bieti | reverse complement strand
TTCCACGAAAAGAGTGTTAGCATACTGCTCCATGAAAAGAAAGGTGTAACTCTGTGAGATTAATTCACACATCACAGAGAACTTTCTCAGAAATCTTCTTTATAGTTTTTATTTGAGTGTATTTCCTTTGTCAGCATAGCCTTCAGCGTGATCCAAAATATCCCTTCTCAGATTCCCAAAAAACAGTGGAAACAGACTGCTCCATGAAAAGAAACTCTAACTCTATGAGATGAATTCGCACATCAGAAAGCAGTTTCTCAGAAACCTTCCATCTAGTTTTAATCTGAGGATAATTCCTTTGTTCACCATGAGCTTCAATGTGCTGTGAAATATCCCTTTACAGATTACAAAACACAGTGTTAGCAGACTGCTCAACGAAAATAACTTTGTAACTCCGTGAGATGAATTCACACACCACAAAGAACTTTCTCAGAAAACTTCTTTCCAGTTTTATCTGAGTTTTATCTGAGTTTTATCCAGTTTTCCTTGTCACCATGGGCTTCAAGGCGATCAAAATATCCCTTCTCAGATTCTCCAACAACAGTGTTATCAAAGTGACCCATGAAAAGAATCGTGTATCTCTGAGAGATAACTGACACATCACAAAGCAGTTTCTCAGAAGGCTTCCTTTTGGTTTTATCTGAGTGTATTTTCTTTGTCACCGTGAGCTTCAATGCGCTCCCAAACATCCTCTTGCAGATTCCATGAAAATAGTGTTAGAAAACTGCTCCATGAAAAGAAAGGTGTAACTCTGTGAGATGAATTCACACATGACAAAGAACTTTCCCAGAAAGATTTTTTCCAGTTTTATCTGAGGATATTTCCTTGCCACCATAGACTTCAGTACGATGCAAAATATCCCCTCTCAGATTCCCCAACAACAGTGCTATCAATGTTATCCATCAAAAGAATGGTGTAACTCTGTAAAATGAATTCACACATCCAAAGCTGTTTCTCAGACAGCTTCTTTTGGTTTTCATCTGAGGTGTTTTCTTTGTCTCCGTGAGCTTCAATGCGCTTCCAAATATCCCTTGCAGATTCCATGAAAATAGTTTTAGCAAACTGCTTCATGAAAAGGAAGGTGTAACTCTCTGAGATGAATTCACACATTACAAGGCAGTTTCTCAGAAGGCTTCCTTTTGGTTTTTATCTGAGGATATTTCCTTTGTCACCGTGGGCCTCAATGTGCTCCAAAATATTCTCTTCAATTTTCCTT
>NW_016885603.1:0-581 GCF_001698545.2 Rhinopithecus bieti | reverse complement strand
GTGTGATTTATGCCCTACAGGAAGCCCTCAGAGTCTACCTCCCTAACCCAGCGCCCCCCTGACTCCTTCCCCAACTAATAAGGACTCCCCTACAACCCATTCAGTCCAAAAGGAGATAGACAAAGGGGTAAACAATGAAGCAGAGCGCCAATATTCCCCGATTATGCCCCTCCAAGCAGTGGGAGGAGGAGAATTAGGCCCAGCCAGAGTGCATGTACCTTTTCTCTCTCAGACTTAAAGCAAATTAAAATAGACCTAGGTAAATTCTCAGATAACCCTGATAGCTATACTGATGTTTTACAAGGGTTAGGATAATCCTTTGATCTGACATGGAGAGAGATAATGTTACCGCTAAATCAGACACTAACCCTAAATGAGAGAAGTGCCGCCATAACTGCAGCCTGAGAGTTTGGCGATCTCTGGTATCTAAGTCAGGTCAATGATAGGATGACAACAGAGGAAAGAGAACAATTCACCACAGGCCAGCAGGCAGTTCCCAGTGTAGATAGACCCTCATCGGGACACAGAATCAGAACACAGAGATTGGTGTCACAGACATTTGCTAACTTGCGTGCTAGAGG
>NW_016885602.1:0-1218 GCF_001698545.2 Rhinopithecus bieti | reverse complement strand
ACACCAGCTGCTGAAGTGCCTCTCCCGGTGCCAGGCACCCTTGCACCACCTGCAGGCGGCAGCTGGTGGGCTCAGGATGCAGCACTGACTGTGGTCACGGTGATTCCAGAGTCCCCCCGCTGCCTGGCTCCCAGTGCACACCACTCCCCAGCTCTGTACCCCATGCCCCTACCCAGTTTCTAGTGACCCTGGCCCACCACCCAGCACCCCATGCCCCACTGCCTGGCTCCTGTGCACTTTCTCCAGCACAAGTTTTAACACATATAAACCTAACAGCTCAATGAGCCCACCTTCCCTAAGTCCACACTAACAAGTAAAGTACCAAGGCTTCCAAGCAATTGAGAAATGTTACAGGATGAATATGACAGAGTGGAAAGAGACGGGGTAGAACAGCACAGTCACCCTGCAATCTGATTTTCCAATCATCATCTGCTTCACTTTCCAGGTTACTTATCCAACTCAAAAAATGTTTACTCAACAGTTACAAAAGCTTGACTGATCAACCACATTTCTTCTCCAAAGATTATCATGACTATGTCCAGGACTTACTCCCAAATCAAAACCCTAAAGCATCTAGAGCTTTTATCCAAGCACTCCGCTATAGCTCAAACATGTCACCTCTAGAAGGGGATCATCCATGTCGGCTCCTGGCCTCAGCCCAGGGTACTTCTGGCACTCCCACTTTAATTGTAACAGAGTCCCTTTCACTCTCATAAGAGGTGTTGTGTGGACATGACCTGAGAGGGTCATGTCCATGTTCACATCTGACAGTCCAGGTGTTCCTTCTCCTCTAATTTCTCTTTACCTACATACCCTCCACTGCCTCCCATGCTTGCTTCCCTGCCACCAGAATGCAGGCAAGGCAAGTTACCTTCCTCTTCCATGAGAACTTTCCCAGGTGAGCAAACATCTCAAAATAAAGCACAAAATACTTACAAATGCCAACTTCTAGCAATTACTAGCAAAATAGACATTTTCTTTTCTTTTTTTTTTTTTTCTGTGAGACAGGGTCTTGTTCTGTCACCCAGGCTGGAGTGCAGTGGCACGACTTCAACTCACTGCAGCCTCAACCTCCCCGGGGAGGACTGCTTGAGCTCAGCAGTTAGAGAACCGCCTGGGGAACACAACAAGATTCTACCTCTATAAAAAAATCAAAAAATTGGCCGGGCGCGGGGCTCACACCTGTAATCCCAGCACTATGGGAGGCCGAGGTGGGCG
>NW_016885601.1:0-816 GCF_001698545.2 Rhinopithecus bieti | reverse complement strand
CATAGTGCCAGTCTTGAAGGCCCAAACAAGTCTCTGAGGTGATTCATTAATATCTCTGTATGGTGGATTTTCCAGAGGAGATGCTGTAGGCAGAGAAATCGACCTCCTTCTCCATGAAAGCAGCAGCCAACCAGTGTCTGGCCCTGCCACATGCATCTCACATCACAAAGAGTGGCTGCTGCAACCACAGTGCATGTGTGGCCACTGCAGGGTACACCAGTGAGATGTGGAGTGAGCTGCCAGCACTGGCTTTGCAGCAAAGCCTGTGCAGAAAGTGAGAAAGAGGGCTGGAGTGGCAGGACAGAAGCCAGAGGAGGAGAAGCATTTGGGGATGAGCTAGACCTTCTCCTCCTGTGACATCAGAATCTCCAGGAAAATTGGTGCAGGAGATTCTAGGCTTGGCCTAGAGTCTCAAGACACTGGCCACACAGAGCATCATCAAGAAGGACAATCAGACCCTGTTTCACTCACTTACTATGGCTGAACAGTACCTGGAGAAGCTCAAGACAGTGTCAGAGCAGCTGGAACAGCACATGCAGAAGTCCATCATGTGGGTGCTTTGGGCCATCCCTGCTTCATCTTCATTAGCATGGTCTTCATCGGTGTCATGCCCAAACTCAAAGGTAGACCAGCCCTTTACCCCAGGGAAAAAAGGATACAAAAGATGTTTGCTTTCATGTTCTCAACAAGCTAAAACCAGATAAGATAAAAGACCAGGTTTTCTAGTGTGCTATCAGAGAGCGAGGGGTTCATTTCTTGCTGTGATAAAATAGATTAAAATAAATAAATAAATAAATAAATAAATAAATAAATAAA
>NW_016885600.1:0-582 GCF_001698545.2 Rhinopithecus bieti | reverse complement strand
TTACAGCATTTATTTAATGCTTCTAATTTGAGTACATTCTGCAAATTTATCTTCCATGGGAGCGGTAACAGATCATATTCCAATTTGTTTCCCAGTTCTATCAATGTGTACAACAGGAGGAATCCAATACCAGATGAAAATCCAGATCTACACGAGGAAATGAAGAACACCAGAAATGGGTATTTTCATATTTTGTAAATTTCTTTTGTAAAAATTTGACCATTTAAACAAAAGCAATTAACAATGGGTTGTGGGGTTTATGTAAAAGCAAAGTACATGTCAGCAATAGCATCAAGGCCAGAAGGCGAGGTTTAACATCACTTAAAGGTTGACTGAGATCAGTTAAAAAGGTAGCTATGGCCTGTAGTCCCAGCTACTCGGGAGGCTGAGGCAGGAGAATGGCATGAACCCGGGAGGTGGAGCTTGTAGTAAGCCAAGATCACGCCACTGCACTCCAGCCTTGGTGACAGAGGGAGACTCTGTCTCAAAAAAAAAAAAAAAAAAAAAAAAAAAAAAAAAAAAAGGTAGCTATGGCTGGGCGCCGTGGCTCAAGCCTGTAATCCCAGCACTTTGGGAGGCCGA
>NW_016885599.1:0-2600 GCF_001698545.2 Rhinopithecus bieti | reverse complement strand
AGCTGTACAAAGTATTTGTGTTTTAAGCTAGGTATTATTACAAAAGAGTCGAAAAGGTAAATAAAACAAAAAACAAAAAACCTAAAAGTGTTTCCAATAAGCTAAGGTTAATTTGTTACTGAAGAAAGAAAATATTGTTTATACACATTTAGCATAGCCTAAGTGTACAGTGTTGATAAAGTGTACACTATTGTATAGTAATGCTCTAGGTCTTCACATTCAACCACTCACTCACTGAATCACCCACAGCAATTTGCAGTCTTGTAAGCTCCATTCCATGGTAAGTGCTTTACACAGGTATACCATTCTTTATCTTTTATACCATATTTTACTGTACCTTTTCTGTCTAGGTATGCTTAGGCAAATATGTACCATTGTATTTATAACTGTCTATGGTATTCAGTGCAGTTAAATGCTGTATAGGTTTGCTGCCTAACAGCAACTAGCTATGCCATAAGAGTTTTGAGTAAGGTTTAATTAAACAAGTTTAACCACAGATACCTAAAATGCTTTGCATCCTTCTTTGTGAAAATTTCCTTTTGAAAGAAGTCAAAATGATGATCTTTGAACTATTATTGTCTTTTGATAACATTTTAGTGTTTTAATGAGTACAAAATGATTTTTTATATACACTGAAACTTAATGATTATTTCTGAATGAAAATGTTAAATCTTTTCTTTCTTAAGTGTATCATTGCCCTGGTTTTCATCTTGTCCTCTAGTCAGATTTGACAGAGTAACCAAGTGATCAGATCTTACAAGAAATATACAAGAAATAAAGTCTGATAAATTAGACTTTCTTATTCCTTTGTTTTCAAGTTTATCTCCCATTTAATTAATATTCACACCTTTTCTCCTTGGCAAATAAATACATCATCACAGTAACTACAGGCACATGTGTAACACCATTTCCCTGCTCTACAACCTTTATGAGCAAGAACCTAAAAGATGTGCAGCATTTCATTCTATGAGGGTCAGTTCAAGCCTTAATTCCCTAGCAAAGATACGAAATTCTACTTGCAAATCAGTAACTTACTAGCTCATACCTGAAGACAAACTACAAGTACCAAAGTAAAATATGAAGGCATTTTATGTGGGGTAGAGGGCAGAATAAATAATGAAAATATGCTAACCAGAAGAGAGTAAGTTTCTTTGATAGAAAATAGCTTATTCCAATGTTTTATTCTCCTATCTTCCCATCATATATCACATTCATCTCTGCTTTCCCAATATCTCCCAAGACTGAGTGTTATTTAAATAGTCACATCCTCTTACCCTACACCCAATAACTCTTTGCATTTCAAACATGAGAATAGGTAAATAGCTACCTCCAGCTGCGGGGTAGGGGTTGTTTTCTTTTATTGAGACAGTCTGACTCTGTCGCCCAGTGTGGAGTGCAGTGGCACAATCTTGGCTCACCGCAACCTCCGCCTCCTGGGTTCAAGTGGTTCTTGTGCCTCAGCCACCCAAGTAGTTAGGATTACAGCCGTGCACCATCACCCCAGCTAATTTTGCATTTTAGTAGAGACAGGGTTTCACCACGTTGGCCAGGCTGGTCTCGAATGCCTAAACCTCAAGTAATCCACCCACCTCGGCCTCCAAAAGTGCTGGTATTATAGGCGTGAGCCACCACGCCTGGCCAGTCTGTGGTTTTCAAAGTTTCACCTTCTTAGTCTAATTAACTACGAACTCTGAAACTAAAATATCAATACTATAAGCAGAGGAATTCCACCAGTTACAAAAGCTTTTACTACAACTCAATACTATAGAAAACAACAGGTTCATACACATATAAGGTTTTCTAAGAAATAGGTCAATACATTATCTGCTTGAGCACATATGCTTACGTTTGTCCTAACCCACTTATCTGTGTTCAGGTGAGATAAACAATGAAAAGTACTATGCTAAGGTTAAAAGTACTATACAACTGAAAATTAACAGTAACAGAAGATGAAACATATTATAACCTACTCCAGAGTTTAGCAGGAGGCATACATCATAGAGAATACAGCAGTAATGTATAATATTGTGCAAAATGTTTTAAATTTACTTTTAGAGGAAACATACCATTAGCCACATATCCCAGCTGTGGTATAAGCTGTTCATCTTTACAATTTTCCCGTCCTGGTACCAACCGTTGGAATTTTGTGGGATGAGGATTTCCATCAACATCCACCAAAATGGAGGAGGCATGAGGTGAGGAGCTTGTTGGGTTTGTTCATCCAATACATAGTTATTGGCATCACGAATAAGAGGACGATAATCCGTGTGGAAGAACATCTGATCTGGAATCTTTATGACAGATTTTAGTGGGTTAACATACACAGGGAATTTATAAGTAAATACTTGTTTTCATTTCTAGAGCACACTCATTTTTTTAAATCAGATAATTTTTTGTATACTCTTATAGTCCTTTGTTGCTCTATATTCCCCTTTAGGTAGAACAGAATTGAATTACCTAGATGATAATTCTCTTTTCTCCAAAAAATCCTATAATCTGTATTAATTTTAGACATATCATATTTCTCCTATTATGATAAGAAGAACTAAAGCAACAACCCAGTAGATATAGTTGGGCATTTGTATTTAAGTTGTAAAAAT
>NW_016885598.1:0-2946 GCF_001698545.2 Rhinopithecus bieti | reverse complement strand
ATTTTCTCCCTCCCACCTGACTTAGCATGATTAAGAACTGAAACTTGATTCCCCAGCTCCCTTTCAGGACTCTAGGTTGTCTTGCAGCTGGTGGTTTTCACCAAGGCATGAACCCTTGTGGGCTAAGTCTTCACAACTTGTTAAAACCTCAAAATACAAATTATTGCACTAGATCTTGCCTGGAACAGATTTCTCCCAAGATAAGCCTCTGTCTTGGCCACTAAGAAAGTATGGCAAAATACTTATAGCATGCATGCCCTTATAGAAGAGGTAATGAAGATTGTTTACAATATCACCAGGAGCAACAGTATTCTAGCTCTAGAACTTTGAGAAACTCAAAGGACCATGCTGTATACAGCTCACTGATTCTGACCTCCATAGGGGTGTCTTTGCAGTGGTCAGAAACAACTGCTGCAGATTTTTTCCTGTAACTTTTCTGATATCTTTATTGTGGCTAATCACATTAAAATGCCAGTGAAGAAATTCCCAGAATTATTTATAATTATTTTGTCTTTCCCTGCTGAAGATTTTCTGCACTGATTCTTAGAATTCAACGGACTGGTAATCCCTGGGGCACAATTACTGGGTTTTACTTTAGTCCAAACTCTCTCTCTCTCTTTCTCTGTCTCTCTCTCATTTGAGTCATCCTTTTTTTAAGATGCCTAATCTGATCACCAGGGCTCTAAAGCAACTGTCTGCCACCACTTCTGAAGAGAGGGCTTAAATGTTTTCACAGAAACAGTGCCAACAAGAATCGTGGAGAGGATATTTTTTAGGTTCCCTAGATTCTGATTTTTTCTACTCAGGATTTTAGGTTTGCCTCTGAATGGTTCAGTGATGAATGATATTAATCTTCAGCAAATGGGGAATGATTGTGTTGAACATTATCTGAGCCTTATGTTCCTGGAATGCATGTTGAGAAATACTCTCCTCTCCTTTTGTGTTCTGAGAGATGGCTTACTGCAAAAGGTTGTTCAACCCTGACATACCCTGAAAATTAAGCTTCTCCATCCTTAAAATCAGACTCACTGTCATCCTTCTTCAAGACTCCCCTGTTTACTTGACTCTATGAGACCCTGCAATTTCTCCCTGCAACCTGAATAAAATCATCTCTGTAATTTTCCAGTGAATTTTGTGTTTAGCAAGACCTTTTATTAATAAAGTTAATAGAATTTGGTTATGAATTTTGGTACATGATTAGATGTTGGATAACATTTTATAATATTACCAAATATAAGAGGGAGATAATATTTAAATATTTATACCTTTATTATAATTTTAAATATTTGTTTTATTCTTTTAGGAAAAAAATGTATTTTTTTTCTTTTAAAAAAATTACCTTTTCTCTGACCTTACTTCAAATAATCTTGCCCTCATAATGCATAAAATTACTTGGTGGTGCAGTTATTTGCTTCTTTTATGTTTAAACTAATATATATTTTCCTGATTCAGACTTGATATTAATATTAATCTGGGCTCTGTTAATAGACATGTGTTTCTCAGGAAAATAATAAAATTTATATTTATACTATGGGTAGTCTTAAAATTGTTGTCTGTCAGTAAACAAACTCTTGCCATATGATATCCTTTTGAAACAGGCAAGGGTTACTGCTCTCGTTGTCTAAGTTGTTATTCAAGCTCATCGTCTCATAGCCAAGAGAATTAAGGAGCATGGACACAAACGGTGAGGTTGGAATGAAAGTTTAATGAACGAAAGAAAAAAGCTCTCTGAAACGGAGAGGGTCGCTCAAGTGGGTTGCTGTTTTCACAGGTGAATTCAAAAGCTTTTATAAAAAAACTCTTCTCATCTCTGTGGCTGTTTGAATAACTTCTCTTATCTGGAAAGCTGTCTGTATGATTCTCCCTTAGGTATGTTGTTGTGGGTATGTCTCTGGGCAGGCACAACACACAGTTTCTTTTGTTTTATAATTATGGGTTTGCTCTAGGTAAGCCTCCCTCCTCCCTGTGTAAGTTCTCATGAAGCCCATGGTGTCTATGGCTGAAAAGGGGAGGAAACATTTTCCTGGGAGCTCACTAATCCCACAAAGAGCAAAAGGCTTCTGTGCTGGACCCTGCCTGCTTATCTGTGCAGGTGCGGCTTGAGTTTTCCCCAGTCTGCTCTACTTTTGCCTGTAGCTGTCATTTTCAGGCAGGCTACTTCTCCCAGCCTTAGCTGTTTACCTAACTGAATTTTCCTTTTCTTTTCCTCACTTTGAGTTTCCCTTTCAACTCAGTAACTTGCCATAAATTGTTATTGTTACATTTCTAAGGGCCTTTTGTATTCGATTTTATTTCGTTTTGATTTTAAATACTTTTCAAGTGTTTGCTAAGGGCTAGTCACTGAACTGTAGGGGCCAAGGGCAAACTTTCCCTTCACCCTCTGATGGTTTGCTGAACATCAGCTGACAAAAGTCAGATTAATAGGAGAGAAGGCATACACTATTTGATCATAGTTTCGCGTGACACGGAAGCTTTCAGAATGAAGACTCAAAGATACAGGGGAAACTGTCCGTTTTATGGTTAGGTTACACAAGTTATGAAAAGTCATGGAGAAATATTATTGGAGGACACATATACAATCTGATGCTAAAAGATGGGGTAGTGAAAGACAAGGTCTGTTTGTTTAGATTTGTCTTTGCCTCTGCGTGCCGCATTCTTTCCTTCTGGGTATGGAGCAAGGCCCTCTCTGGAATGCGACTTTATGACCTACAGTCAAATAAGTCAGGCCAGACTATTTCTCTTCTTTCTAATCTTTTGTTTTCAACTTTTCTTGTTTGTAGAGATGAGGTTTCACTCCGTCACCTAGGCTGGAGCTCAGTGGACGTAAGGGAGCCTCCTGCCTCAGCCTCCCAGCAATCTGAGACAACAGGCATGTACCACCACACCTGGCTAAATTATTATTATTATTATTATTATTATTATTATTATTATTATTGTAGAGAAAGG
>NW_016885597.1:0-600 GCF_001698545.2 Rhinopithecus bieti | reverse complement strand
CTTTAAGAATGTTGAATATTGGTCCCCACTCTCTTCTGGCTTGCAGAGTTTCTGCCAGGTGATCCACTGTTAGTCTGATGGGCTTCTCTTTGTGGTTAACTCAACCTTTTCTCTGGCTGCCTTTAACACTTCTTCCTTCACTTCAACCTTGGTGAATCTGACAGTTATGTGTCTTGGGTTTGCTCTTCTTGAGGAGTATCTTTGTGGTGTTCTCTGTATTTTCTGAATTTGAATGTTGGCCTGCCTTGCTAGGTTGGGGAAGTTCTCCTGGAAAATATCCTGAAGAGTGTTTTCCAACTTGGTTCCATTCTTCCCATCACTTTCAGGTGCACCAATGAAACGTAGATTTGGTCTTTCCACAAAATCCCATATTTCTTGGAGCCTTTGTTTGTTTCTTTTACTCTTTTTTCCCTAGCTTGTCTTCTCACTTAATTTCATTAATTTGATCTTCAGTCACTGATAGTCTTTCTTCCACTTGATTGAATTAGCTATTGAAGCTTGTGCATGTGTCACGTAGTTCTTCAGCTCCATCCAGTCATTTAAGGTCTTCTCTGTACTCTTTATTCTGGTTAGGCATTTGTCTAATCTTTTTTCAAGGTT
>NW_016885596.1:0-273 GCF_001698545.2 Rhinopithecus bieti | reverse complement strand
TGTGTGAGGTACATGGTGTGTATGTGAGGTATGTGGTGTGTATGAGGTACATGGTGTGTGTGTGAGGTATGTGGTGTGTGTGTGGGGTGTGTGGGGGGCATTTGTGTGTGGGGGGATTGAGGTGTGTGTGTGGTGTGTATGTGTGTGTAAGGTATGTGGTACATGTGTGGTGTGTGTGGGAGGCATGTTTGTGGGAGGGGTGTGAGGTATGTGGCGTGTGTGTGAGGTACATGGTGTGTGTGTGTGTAAGTTATGTGGTGTGTGTGGGGGGGG
>NW_016885595.1:0-269 GCF_001698545.2 Rhinopithecus bieti | reverse complement strand
ATCCATCCATCCATTTTTCCATCCCTCCCTCCATCCATCCATCCATCCATCCATCCTTTTGTTCATCCATCCATTTGTCCATTCTCATCCATCCATTTGTCTATTCATCATTCATCATCCATCTATCCATTTGTCCATTCATCATCCATCTCTCTATCCATCTGTCTATCCATTTGTCCATCCATCCATCCATCCATTTGTTCATTCATTATCCATCTCTCCATCCATCCATCCATTTGTTCATCCATCAGTCCATCCATCCATTTTGT
>NW_016885594.1:0-209 GCF_001698545.2 Rhinopithecus bieti | reverse complement strand
TAAGGTTCCACACCCAGCTCTCTCAGCTGTTTTAAATGAATGTGTGTCATGAATAGATGGGAAAGTTGGGAGATCTGTCTACAGAGAAGCAAAGTTGTGGTTCTCTTGCTAACTTCAAGGTGAGGGACACTGGGCGCCCTAAGTTTGGGAGCTTGGTTGATAAATACATACATGGTCCATTCCATAAATCAGTGGTGAGTGACTGGCCC
>NW_016885593.1:0-273 GCF_001698545.2 Rhinopithecus bieti | reverse complement strand
GGCCGGGCGCGGTGGCTCAAGCCTGTAATCCCAGCGCTTTGGGAGGCCGAGACGGGCGGATCACGAGGTCAGAAGATCGAGACCATCCTGGCTAACATGGTGAAACCCCGTCTCTACTAAAAAATACAAAAAACTAGCCGGGTGAGGTGGCGGGCGCCTGTAGTCCCAGCTACTCGGGAGGCTGAGGCAGGAGAATGGCGTAAACCCGGGAGGCGGAGCTTGCAGTGAGCTTACATCCGGCCACTGCACTCTAGTCCGGGCGACAGAGCGAGA
>NW_016885592.1:0-207 GCF_001698545.2 Rhinopithecus bieti | reverse complement strand
CTCCTTTCCTTTCTTTTCCTTTCCTTTCCTTCCTTTCTCTCTTTCTCTCTCTCTTCTCTTTCTCTCTTCACCTCCCTTCCCTTCCCCTCCCTTCCCTTCCTTTCCCCTCCTTTTCCTTCTCTTCCCTTCCTTCCCTTCCCCCCTCCCCTCCCTTCCCCCCCCCTCCCCTCTTTTCCCTTCTCCTTCCCCTCCACTCATACCCCCCCT
>NW_016885591.1:0-1183 GCF_001698545.2 Rhinopithecus bieti | reverse complement strand
TTTTCATACTGCATAGATGACTTAGAGGTAAGGAAACAAAATTCTTTATAAGCTAGAAACGAAAAAGAGGTCACATTCTTTAAAATAAGAGAAAACTGAAATGAGTCTTTCCTTTCAGTATGTCTCATCCTTTGCAGCATAGAGCTTAGGATGTAACAAATTACGTGAACAGAGAACAGGCCCCAAAGCCCAGGAATAAAGCAGGAAACGAGGTCTGATTGAGATACCCCATAAGGCTGAGGTCCCCAAAGGGCATTATTTTCAATGGCTATGTCCATGTACTTTGTCAGATTTCCTAATTATGGGCTTGCTCAGACATGTCTTTGCAGATTGAATTCACACTATTTGTATAGCCTGAAAACTCTAAGCCAAAATTTCAGACTGAAAAGATACAAGACCCCAGGAACATGATAAAATAAGTGCACACCCCTTCTGGAAGAACACATTTTAATAAAGACTTCGATGAGTCCCCAGATCAAATTACAAGGCATATGAAATAACAATAAAATAAATTACTAAGCACATGAGGAAATAAGTTACAATAAGTAAGAATCAGCAGAAACAAAAAACTAGAGAATTTATAATAATTACAGATACTGAATTCAGTTCACATTCCAAATATAAGTTTATATAAAGTACTTAAAATAAATAGGGGAGTAAATAGATAAAAAAAAATGAGAAAAAACTAAGTAGGACATGTAGAAATAAAAAATATATGATCACCGAAATTAAATGCTCAACAAATGGCATAATGACAAGATTTAACAACACTGCAGAAATTTTAAGTTAAGAAATAGAGCTAGAGAGATAATTCAGAATTTATTAAAGACATATTAAAACTTTAATAATCATGAAGATTAGTATGAGAAGATCCAATATCAATCTAATCAGATTATCTAAATGAAATAAAGCTTAGATTAACAGCTGATTTCTGAACATCAGCTATGAAGCCGTATGTTTGTAAAATGATGTACACAAAGTACTGAGAAAAATGATTGACAGCCAATAATTTTATTCTCATTAAAATCAACATTCAAAGACAAATAAATATCAACTGAATGAAACCAGGGAAAGCAGAAGAAAGAAAATGATAAGAAAAAAAACAAGGAAGAGAAATTGATGAAATAGAAAATAAAGTTCAATAGTGAAAAATCAGTAAACACGAAAGTTGATTCTCTGAAAA
>NW_016885590.1:0-778 GCF_001698545.2 Rhinopithecus bieti | reverse complement strand
ACAAAGTAAGTTCTTTAATATAAAACTATCTATCTATCCTAGCCAAACATTCTTCCTTACCTTCTCAATGGCCTAATTTGAAAATAAATTGAAAACTGGTGTGCAACAACAACAATAAAACACAATTTCCTACAAGCCAGATATGCTTAATGAATGGAAGCCACCAGAATGCCTACCAAAATGTCCACATGCAGCTTTGGATAACTGGGAGACTATGAGAATGTATGAATTCATTATCCATTGAAAATATTTTCTTTAGGGATTTATAGTCATTAGTGTCACCTTCTCTTTTATTGTAATAATGTCCAGAGGCACAGTACTGCACATTTTATTACTTACCATTACATAGGCTGGTTATTTGAAGAGTATCTCATGATGAAAGCAAAGCAGGGCTTTGGGTCTTGTAGCTAAGAATGCTCCAAAGAGAGCAGTATGCCTGACTCCTACATCGTATTGGCTCTTCCAACCTAGCACAGCACCTTTCAGAAAACGCACGTGGGTAAATGGGATCTCAGGTGCCTAAATAGTTCCAGCTTTAGAGCTCTTTACCTTACTCCTTACTAACTTGGTGACTGAACTTCATAGCCTATCTCATAATTTTGCTTTCATGTTCAAATCATTTTATGACCTTGACTTTCTTCCTGTTTCTCTTTTATATCTTGCCTCTTCACGTTTTATATTTCTTAAAAATTCTATAAGCATCATACCTTACTATTGAACATGATTCCTAAGAAAGTTTGTCCCAGAAGGCCATACATTTTCAGAGAGCACTATCTAG
>NW_016885589.1:0-230 GCF_001698545.2 Rhinopithecus bieti | reverse complement strand
CGGGGGGGGGGGGGGGGGGGGGGACCCAGGTAGGGGCTGGCAGTGCCGGCTGAGTGCGTGGCCACGGAGCCCACACCCACCCAGAACTCGCACTGGCCCGTGAGCGCCTCACACAGCCCCGGTTCCCGCCTATGCTTCTCCTTCCACACCTTCCTGTAAGCAGAGGGAACCAGCTCCGTCCTCCGCCAGCCCAGAGAGGGGCTCCCACAGTGCCGTGGTGGGCTGAAGCG
>NW_016885588.1:0-210 GCF_001698545.2 Rhinopithecus bieti | reverse complement strand
ATAATATTCCTCTTTGTGGCCAGTATTTAAAGCAATAGAGGTATGAAACATAGAAGAAGGCAAATGGAGACCAAAATATCCTATTTATCACAATGAATCTCATATTAGAAATGTATTTGTATCTCCAGGCAAATATGCCTCTTCTACAGACCTGCAGAATTAAACCCAGGGCAGGCCTCCCTGTCACACCAGCAAGAGTACAGCAGGAGC
>NW_016885587.1:0-210 GCF_001698545.2 Rhinopithecus bieti | reverse complement strand
CTACTGACCAGAGCCTCGACTCCCTCACCAAGACCTGTCCTTACATCAGACCAGCTAGTACATGAGTTCAGAGCTGAAGGGGGGGAGAGAGAATGCAGGGCTCTGTAAGAGTTCTATGCTCCCTGTTGCAGTGGGCCCTGTAGAAGGCCCCCCAGAAATCTGCAGCTGCTGTAAGTCACTGGGAGGAAGCTGCAGCAGACATGTGTTTCC
>NW_016885586.1:0-273 GCF_001698545.2 Rhinopithecus bieti | reverse complement strand
CATTTTGCATACTTTTACACTTAACTCAACATAAAAGAATTAATACTAGAAATAATTTCTACAAATGTGAAGAATGTATATTCTGTTGATTTGGCGTGGAGAGTTCTATAGATGTCTATTAGGTCTGCTTGGTGCAGAGATGGGTTCAATTACTGGATATCCTTGTTAACTTTCTCTCTCGTTGATCTGTCTAATGTTGACAGTGGAGTGCTGAAGTCTCCCAATATTATTGTATGGGAGTCTAAGTCTCTTTGTAAGACTTAGGACTTGCTT
>NW_016885585.1:0-271 GCF_001698545.2 Rhinopithecus bieti | reverse complement strand
GAGGCCCTTTGTGCTGAACACCAAATCAACCTAATCAAGGGTGACGACAACAAGAAACTAGGGGAATGGGAAGGCCCCTGTACAATTGACAGAGAGGGGAAACCCTGTAAAGTGGTTGGTTGCAGTTGTGTAGTAGTTAAGGACTATGGAAGGAGTCTCAGGCTGAGGATGTCATCAAAGAGTACTTCAAATGCAAGAAATGAAGAAATAAATCTTTGACTCACACATGGAAAGAAAAGAAAAGTGAAAGAAAGAAAAGAAAGAAAGAAAG
>NW_016885584.1:0-1788 GCF_001698545.2 Rhinopithecus bieti | reverse complement strand
ACTATCACAAAGACAGAAAACCAAATACCACATATTCTCACTCATAGGTGGGAAATGAACAATGATAACACTTGGACACAGAGCGGGGAATATCAGACACCAGGGCCTGTCATGGGGTGGAGGGACGAGGGAGGGATAACATTAGGAGAAATACCTAATGTAAATGACGAGTTAATGGGTGCAGCAAACTAACACGACGCATGTATACATATGTAACAAACCTGCACATTATGCACATGTACCCTAGAACTTAAAGTGTAATAAAAAATAATAATAAGTCTTATCAAGCTGGTGAATCAAAACACAGTTTCCATTCTGTGAGAAGAAACCACACATCAAAATAATTTTCACAAATAGCTTGCATCTACTATTTATCCATAAATAATTGTTGTTTCCTTATAATAAAGCCTCAAAGGGGTGAGAAATTTTTTTTCGTAGATTCCACAATAAGAGTGTTTCAAACATGGTGAACCAAAACACAAGTTTCATTCTGTGACATGCATCCACACAACACAAAGCATTTTCACAGTTTGGTTGTTTCTTGTTTTATGGCTGGATATTCAATTTTTTTCTTGTAGGACTCAATAGGCCCAGAAACATCCTTTCACAGATTCTACAAACAGAATGTTTCTAATCTGGTGAATCAAAACACAAGTTCACTTCTATGAAAAGAAATCACACATCTCAAAGCATTTTCACAGATAGCTTGTTTCTTCTTTTACTGTTGGATTTTCTATTTCTTTTATAGGTTTCAATGTGTGCAGAAATATCACTTTGTAAATTCTACAAAAGCAATCTTGCAACCTGTTGAATCAAACCACAGGTTTCATTCTGTGAGAATAAACCACATATCACAAAGCTTTTCAAGGAAGGATTGTTTCTAGTTGTTATTGCTGAATTCTCCGTTTTCCTTATGGGCATCAGTGGACTCAGAATTGTTTCTTGTAGATTCTACGAAATGGGTAAGTCACAGTTTTCATTCTGTGAAAAGAATCAACATATCACAAAGCATTTTCAGAGATAGATTGTTTTATGTTTTATTGCTGGATATTCCATTATATTTTCTATGCCTTAATGGGTTCAGAGAAGTCCCTTCATAGATTCTACACACAGAGTGATTGAAACCTGGTGAATCAAAACACAGGTTCCATTCTGTGGGAAGAAGCCACACATCACAAATTATTTTCACAGATAGCTTGTTTCTAATTGTTACTGTCAGATATTTGATTTTTTCTCACAGGCCTCAAAGGGCTTAGAAATATCCCTTCATGGATTGTACAAAACTGTGTTTGCAAGCTGGTAAATTAAAACATAGATTTTATTCTGAAATTGAATTTACACATAACCAAGCATTTTCACAGAGAGCTAGTTTCTAGCTTTTATTGCTGGATATTCAGTTTTCCATATGGGCCTCGCTTGGCTCAGAATTGTCCCCTCATAGGTTCAGCAAAAGGGTGTTCCCAACCAGGTGAATCAAAACATAGGTTCTATTCTGAGAGGTGAATCCAAGCATCACAAAGCATTTTCACAGATATCTTGTTTCTGGTATTTGTCTCTGAATATTTGACTTTTATATATGCCTTAATGGGCTCAGGAATGTCCCTGTGTAGATTCTACACAAAAGTAATTGGAACCATGATAATCAAAACAGTTTCCTTTCTGTGCAGTGAATCCACACATCACAAAGCATTTTCAACAGTAGCTCGTTTCTACTTTTATGAGAGGATATTTTATTTTTTATAGGCCTCAGTGGGCTCAGAAATGGCTTTTGCAGATACTACACAAAAG
>NW_016885583.1:0-776 GCF_001698545.2 Rhinopithecus bieti | reverse complement strand
CAAAATACGTCTATAAAATCCCATTCTCTCTCCTTGTAATAATAAAACAAAAGTTGTCCTAAGGTGTTAAACAATTTTTTAAACATTTGTTATTTATATTACCTTGATTGGGAGCATCACGTGGGCCGGAGGTAGGATGGGAGCATCACGTGGGCCGGAGGTAGGACAAGCAGAAGTGCCTAGAAGCATAAAATGAGGTGCCTCTGTTCAACCACTGCTCTTCTGTACATCCTCGTGAGAAGGAAAGGAGGTGCCCATTTACTCTTTCTAATTTCAGTAGGTGCAGAGCCATCACTCATAGTCACAATATTCTTCAGAAAAGAATCAAGATCCAAACTGCCCAAATTTTGACCACTGTCCTAGAGTTACTGGAGATAGCTAGTTTTCCCTTACAACAATAAAGTACTAAGAAATAAATACAGGCAAATAAATACTTAATACCAGTTGAAAATTTTTTGAACTCCTACTAGCTTAAGACTAAATGTGAGCATTGACATCCTTTTTTTTTTCTTCTCTAGCTTCAGGACTAGAGTAGAAGCATTTGACTTGCCCATCTTCCTAAGTATTCTTTAAACTTCAGAAAAGCAAAGGCCCTGGTGATCTTGTTCACTGCTATATCTCAGTGCCTAGATAAGTTTTTGGCACATAGTTGGTACATAATAAATATTGGTTGAAGTCAATGGAAAACAAAGACAGTAGCCTCCTACTCTACTTTTTCCTTGGGCCTTCCTTGGCTCTTGCTTAGTCTACTCTAACGCTGGGGTGGGAAGTTAAGA
>NW_016885582.1:0-1858 GCF_001698545.2 Rhinopithecus bieti | reverse complement strand
GACCATCCTGGCTAACACAGTGAAACCGCATCTCTACTAAAAAATACAGAAATAATCAGCCAGGCGTGGTAGCGGTCGCCTGTAGTCCCAGCTACTCGGAGGCTGAGGCAGGAGAATGGCATGATCCCGGGAGGCGGAGCTTGTAGTGAGCCGAAATCCTGCCACTGCACCCCAGCCTGGGCAACAGAGCAAGACTTCGTCTCAAAAAAAAAAAAAAGAAAGAAAGAAAAGTATTTTCAGAAGAAGAACTCAGTGCACGATTCTACTTGACTCACCATATATAAACAATAATCAAAAGTATCAAGAACCTAGAGAAAGTTGCCTGGCTTTTCTTCACATTTTACCCTCTTTTGATTTTATAATATCATCCAGCAATTAAACAATATACATGGCTTGTCAGTTTGCTAGAGAAGTTTAGATTACCGTGGCTAGAAAGCTGAATCTCATAGGCACTCACCTGAGGCCACAACGCAGGAATCTAAATGTCTCTAAGAAGGTGTCTGAAATATATGAACATTGTACACTAGTAATATCATTCTAAAACTCACACTTTTAATTCTCATCTTATAACTAGGAAATAGAAAGTTATCAATAAGAAGAATCAGCAGGAACATTCAACTGAGTCTAGTATTTAATGCTATATACTATTTAAATAGTATTAAGATAACATACCTGTCTTTCAGTATTATTGGCTCACACGTTCAGAACGATCTTAAGACTTTACCAAAGCAGACGTTCTCGTGATATAGCTTGGCTGGTAAACAGAGGTATATGACTGCTAAACAATGACTTCTCTTTGTAAAATATGAGATTTAAAAGTCAAAATTGCAAATAGAAAATATTTTATATGAAATAACAGAAGGATAGTCATTGATGCATTGGTTAAGCAATTAATTTAACTATTTATCATAGAGGGTTGTTCCAGGTATTAGGAGGGATGACGGAAATTGTCAACAATATTAACAACAGTAACAATAATAATTTCAGTTCTATTGACATTTACAGAACATCAGTACATGAGTGTATGTCTTTGTAAGTGCCTCTTTTAGGCAGTGGGGTCACAGAAGAGATCAAGATAAAGTCCCTAGCCTCATGGCAATTACATTTTAGACAGAATGCAAACAAATAACTAGGTAATATACCTGGAAGTGATAAGGACTTGGCAGAGAAGAATAAATTGAGTGTAGAGAAGTACGGAATACTAGCTGATAGGGTGGAAGATACTACAAGGAGCAGAGTTGGTATTTCACCTTAGTGTTACTCGTTTTGTGCCATGTGTTTTTTTTCTCCATACAATGCCATCTGTAAGAATTACAGTCCAACAGGGAAAGCAAGAGAGACAGCACATACTTAGGCCAACTAGAAAATAAATTAAATGTAACATATTAGCAAGTACTAAAAGAGGCAATATGACTTGGCATAAATATGAGCCTTGAGAAAGGTAAATTGGAGAGCACAGCAACATAGATGAAATAATATTCTTAAAATCTTATTTAATTACAAGAAAATAAATATATAATGTCAAAGAGTTGTGTCACCTGAAAAGTGAAAGCCATGCACTTTTATTTAATATTTAATCACCTAAGAAAATTTATTTCATTTTATAAGGTTGGTAAAATGCCCTACTAAGACCTAAAACAGTTCAATGAAACTATAGACTAATTTCATATATGAATACAGATTCAAAACTTTTAAATAAAAGATTACCAAATTGAATTAAGCAGTATATTAAAAGAATGATATACCAGGACAAATTGATTGGATTTTAAAAATGTGAGGATGGTTCAACATCAAAAAATCTATCAACATATTTCTTACATCAACCAATTAAAGTAGAAAGCCCATATGTTTTTTTTTT
>NW_016885581.1:0-583 GCF_001698545.2 Rhinopithecus bieti | reverse complement strand
AAGAAAAACTCATGTCAGCTCCAGCCCTGAGGCTACCTGACCTGACAAAACTCCTTCCACTCTATGTGTCAGAAAGAGAAAAAATGGCAGTTGAAGTTTCAACCCAGACTGTAGGGCCCTGGCCAAGGCCAGTGGCCTATCTCTCAAAACAACTAGACAGGGTTTCCAAAGGCTGGCTCCCAAGTCTAAGGGCCCTAGCAGCAATGGCCTGTTAGCACAAGAAGCAGATAAACGAACCCTTAGGCAAAACCTGAATATAAAGGCTCCCCATGCTCTGGTAACTTTAATAAATACCAAAGGACATCATTGGTTAACAAATGCTAGATTAACCAAGTACCAAAGCTTGCTATGTGAAAATCCCCACACAACCATTGAAGTTTGCAACACCCTAAACCCCACCACCTTGCTCCCGGTATCAGAGAGCCCAGCTGAACATAACTGCATAGAAGTGTTGGACTCAGTTTGCTCTAGCAGGCCCAACCTCCGAGACCATCCTCAAGCATCAGTAGACTGTGAGCCGTACGTGGACTGGAGCAGCTTCACCAACCCCTGCAAAGTGACTCTGAAGAAGATGACAAGCCCT
>NW_016885580.1:0-437 GCF_001698545.2 Rhinopithecus bieti | reverse complement strand
TTGAGACGAGGTCTTGCTCTGTCACCCAGGCTGGAGTGCAGTGGCCTGATCTCGGCTCACCGTAACCTCCACCTCCCAGGTTGAAGCAGTTCTCCTGCCTCAGCCTCCCAAGTAGCTGGGATTACAGGCGTGCGCTACTATGTCTGGTTTTTTTTTTTTTTTTTTTTTTTTTTTTTTAGTAGAGATGGGTTTTCAGCATGTTGGCCAGAATGGTCTTCAACTCCTGACCTCAAGCATTCCGCCCGCCTCAGGCTTCCGAAGTCCTGGGATTCCAGGCGTGAGCCACCGTGCCCGGCTGGAAGCACTCCTATATGACCGTGCTCACGCCTGGAATCCCAGCACTTCAGGAGGCCGCGGCAGGAGGAATGCTTCAGCCCAGGAGTTCAGGACCAGCCTGGACAACATAGCAAGACCTCATCTCTGTACAAAATTTTTTT
>NW_016885579.1:0-774 GCF_001698545.2 Rhinopithecus bieti | reverse complement strand
TTCTATTTTCTCACAACCTATGTAATGAGGAATTTCTTCTTCAATCTTTCTCATTTTCACTTAATCTAGCCTAGGGGTAAAACATACTGCTCTTTAATTTTCTGTTTTAAAATACTAGTGGATTTAGGGAAGTTGTTCATATTTAGCCGTCTTTAGGGGATATTATAATAAATAATATAATATCCTTTGTTGCTTGTAAGTAGTCATGCCCACAAAAGATGCAAAAGTAAAGCATATTGTGTTATTTCTTTCCAGTTTTGTCTGACTTTCTGGCACTACATTTGGTATGATTTTCACCCTGGCAATGTATTTAGAAGTTACATGACACATCTGATTGCTCATGGCTATGTCTTATTATACTATAGAAACCTAAAACTGTGTTAATTTTGAACTGCTAAGTAAATATTTCCCTATTTAGTTTCTGAAAATATTAAATAAGCAGTAGTTTTATTTTGACCTTAAATTTCTGAATTTTATACCTTATCCTTCTACATTTAAATTTTATATTGACAGAAATAGAGTTGGATATTGAATAAATATAGTATGTTGCTTGGTATAAGTGAAAATCAATAAAACAAACAAATAAACAAAAAACAAATTATGGGGAAATCCAAATTAAATTGATTATAAACCGCCCTAATTCTTTACCCTTCAGGTCCATGTTTACTGTCATCTTAGTTGTAGACTTTTTTTTTTCTGCTTCTAGCTTATAACTGTCTTTTATTATCAAGAGAGAAAGTGGCTCATCAATGTACACATTTCCAAGGGAAAATG